>NW_027592548.1:35000-51275 GCF_964213995.1 Mustelus asterias | reverse complement strand
TTCCCGCTCGCCCAAAAGTTTTTCTAAGTTCAACTGGTTAATGTTTCCCCGCTCGCCCAAAAATATTCAAAGTCCCACCGGGGAACTATTAGTCAGGGCCCCACTAAAACCTGTTCACCTCCCCCCATCGTTTAATTCCTCTCAACCAAAAATGAATTGGTTAATGAGTTCCATGTCGAAAAATGAATTGGTTAATGAGTTCCACGTCGGCTGGCGGCGGCGCCTGGCTTTAATAAGTGTAGGCGGGCTTAATGCGCGACTAGGGGGGCAATTTGAAAGTGTGGCCGGCGCGAGGGACGCCTGTGCGGGCGTGGAGAGTCAATGTGGAGTGCTTGTGAGCACGGAGTGTGTAGTAAGGGTGTTTTCCTGCGCTTGCCCTGGCCCAAAGCACTTGTTTTCCCCCAGACCCAAAGTGAATTGGTTAATGAGTTCCATGTCGAAAAGTGAATTGGTTAATGAGTTCCACGTCGGCTGGCGGCGGCGGTTGGCTTTAATAACCGTAGGCGGGCTTAATGCGCGACTAGGGGAGCAATTTGGAAGCGTGGCCGGCGCGAGGGGCGCCTGTGCGGGCGTGGGGAGTCAATGTGGAGTGCTTGTGAGCACGGAGTGTGTAGTAAGGGTGTTTTCCTGCGCTTGCCCTGCCCCAAAGCACTTGTTTTCCCCCAGACCCAAAGTGAATTGGTTAATGAGTTCCATGTCGAAAAGTGAATTGGTTAATGAGTTCCACGTCGGCTGGCGGCGGCGGTTGGCTTTAATAACCGTAGGCGGGCTTAATGCGCGGACTAGGGGTGCAATTTGAAAGTGTGGCCGGCGCGAGGGGCGCCTGTGCGGGCGTGGAGAGTCAATGTGGAGTCCTTGTGCGCACGGAGTGTTGAGTAAGGGCGTGTTTCTGCATGTGCCCTGACCCTAAGCATAACCCTAAGCCTAACTCTAAGACTAACCCAAACCCGCGCCTAACCCTAACACAAAGCCTAACCCTAGCCCGAGCACGAGCCCTCACCCAAACCCTAGCCCTAACCCTAACCCGAACCCTAACACTAAGCCTAACCCTAGCCCGAGCACTAGCCCTCACCCTAACCCTAGCCCTAACCCTAACCCGAACCCTAACCCTAGCCCAAACCCTAACCCTAACCGTGGCCCTAACCCTAACCAAAGCCCTAGCCCTAGCCCTAACCCTAACACTAACCCTAACCCTAACCCTAACCCTAGCCCAAACCCTAACCCTAACCAAAGCGCTAACCCTAGCCCTAACCCTAACACTAACCCTAACCCTAACCCTAACCCTAGCCCAAACCCTAACCCTAACACTAACCCTAACCCTAGCCCAAACCCTAACCCTAACCGTGGCCCTAACCCTAACCAAAGCCCTAACCCTAGCCCTAACCCTAACACTAACCCTAACCCTAACACTAACCCTAGCCCTAGCCCAAAACCTAACCCAAACCCTAACCAAAGCCCTAACCCTCGCCCAAACCCTAACCCTAACCCTAACCGTGGCCCTAGCCCTAACCAAAGCCCTAACCCTAGCCCTAACCCTAACACTAACCCTAACCCTAACACTAACCCTAACCCTAGCCCAAACCCTAACCCTAACCCTGACCAAAGCCCTAACCCTAGCCCTAACCCTAACACTAACCCTAACCCTAACCCTAGCCCAAACCCTAACCCTAACCCTAACCGTGGCCCTAGCCCAAACCCTAACCCTAACCCTTACCAAAGCCCTAACCCTAGCCCTAACCCTAACACTAACCCTAACCCTAACCCTAACCCTAGCCCAAACCCTAACCCTAACCGTGGCCCTAACCCTAACCCTAACCAAAGCCCTAACCCTAGCCCTCACCCTAACACTAACCCTAACCCTAACCCTAACACTAGCCCTAACCCTAACCCTAACCCTAACCGTGGCCCTAACCCTAACCATAGCCCTAACGCTAGCCCTAACCCTAACACTAAGCCTAACCCTAGCCCGAGCCCTAGCCCTAACCCTAACCCTAGCCTAACCCTAAGCCTAACCCTAAGGGAGCAATTTGAAAGTGTGGCCGGCGCGAGGGACGCCTGTGCGGGCGTGGAGAGTCGATGTGGAGTCCTTGTGAGCATGGAGTGTGTTGTAAGGGCGTGTTTCTGCCTGTGCCTTGACCCTAACACTAACCCTAACCCTAGCGCTAACCCTAACCGTAGCCGTCACCCGAACCCTAACCCGAGCCCTAGCCCCTAGCCCTAACCCTAACCCTAACCCTAACGGAGCAATTTGAAAGTGTGGCCGGCGTGAGGGGCGCCTGTGCGGGCGTGGAGAGTCAATGTGGAGTGCTTGTGAGCATGGAGTGTGTAGTAAGGGCGTGTTTCTGCCTGTGCCTTGACCCTAACCCTAACCCGAACCCTAACCCTAACCGCGGGTGCGGGGGGTTGAACAAACACCGGGAAGCCATTAACCACCAGCGGGGAGTACATTAAGCAGTTGCCCTTAGTCTCAGGAGCAGCGGGGAACAGATTATCCAACAGCCGGGAAAACATTCACCAACTTCGGGGGAAAACATGAACGAAATATCGGGAAGACATGAACCAACGGCAGGCAAAACACTGGGGAAGCCAGGAACCAACAACGGGGAGTACACTAAGCAGCTGCCCTTAGTCTCAGGAGTAGCGGGGAAGAGATTAAGCAGCAGCCGGGAAAAGATCAGCCAACCGCGGGGGAACTCATTAACCAGTGTCGTGGGAACGCATTAACCAGTTTCGTGGGAACTCATTAACCAGTTTCGGGAAAACTTCCACCAAAGGCGGGGAAAGCATCAACCAACGGCGGGGAAGCCATTGTCCAACAGGGGGGGGGGAGCACATCAAGCAGCTGCCCTTAGTCTCAGGAGCAGCGGGGAAGAGATTAAGCAGCAGCCGGGAAAAGATCAGCCAACCGCGGGGAACTCATTAACCAGTTTCGTGGGAACTCATTAACCAGTTTCGGGAAACCGTCCACCTAAGGCGGGGAAAACATCAAACAACGGCGGGGAAGCCATTGTCCAACAGGGGGGAGCACATTAAGCAGCTGCCCTTAGTATCAGGAGCAGCGGGGATCAGATTAAGCAACAGCCGGGAAAAGATCAGGAAACCGCGGGGGAACTCATTAACCAGTTTCGTGGGAACTCATTAACCAGTTTCGGGAAAACATCAACCAAAGGCGGGGAAAGCATCAACCAACGGCGGGGAAGCCACTGTCCAACAGTGGGGAGCACATTAAGCAGCTGCCCTTAGTCTCAGGAGCAGCGGGGATCAGATTAAGCAACAGCCTGGGAAAAGATCAACCAACCGCGGGGGAACTCATTAACCAGTTTCCTGGGAACTCATTAACCAGTTTCGTGGGAACTCATTAACCAGTTTTCGGGAAAACCTCCACCAAAGGCGGGGAAAGCATGAACCAACGGCGGGGAAGCCATTGTCCAACCGGGGGGAGCACATTAAGCAGCTGCCCTTAGTATCAGGAGCAGCGGGGTACAAATGAACCAGCAGCGGGGAAAACAACTTCGTGGGAACTCATTAACCAGTTTCGTGGGAACTCATTAACCAGTTTCGGGGGAACTCATTAACCAGTTTCGGGAAAACTTCCACCAAAGGCGGGGAAAAGCATCAACCAACGGCCGGGAAGCCATTGTCCAACAGTGGGGAGCACATTAAGCAGCTGCCCTTAGTATCAGGAGCAGCGGGGATCAGATTAAGCAACAGCCGGGAAAAGATCAGCCAACCGCGGGGGAACTCATTAACCAGTTTCCTGGGAACTCATTAACCAGTTTCGTGGAACTCATTAACCAGTTTCGGGAAAACCTCCACCAAAGGCGGGGAAAGCATGAACCAACGGCGGGGAAGCCATTGTCCAACCGGGGGGAGCACATTAAGCAGCTGCCCTTAGTATCAGGAGCAGCGGGGATCAGATTAAGCAACAGCCGGGAAAAGATCAGCCAACCGCGGGGAACTCATTAACCAGTTTCCTGGGAACTCATTAACCAGTTTCGGGAAAACTTCCACCAAAGGCGGGAAAACATGCACCAACGGCGGGGAAGCCTTTGTCCAACAGGGGGGAGCACATTAAGCAGCTGCCCTTAGTATCAGGAGCAGCGGGGTACAAATGAACCAGCAGCGGGGAAAACAGCTTCGTGGGAACTCATTAACCAGTTTCGGGGAACTCATTAACCAGTTTCGGGAAAACGTCCACCAAAGGCGGGGAAAACATCAACCAACGGCGGGGAAGCCATTGTCCAACGGGGGGAGCACATTAAGCAGCTGCCCTTAGTATCAGGAGCAGCGGGGAACAGATTAAGCAACAGCCGGGAAAAGAACAGCCAACCGCGGGGGAACTCATTAACCAGTTTCGTGGGAACTCATTAACCAGTTTCGTGGGAACTCATTAACCAGTTTCGGGAAAACGTCCACCAAAGGCGGGGAAAACACCAACCAACGTCGGGGAAGCCTTTGTCCAACAGTGGGGAGCACATTAAGCAGCTGCCCTTAGTATCAGGAGCAGCGGGGATCAGATTAAGCAACAGGAGGGAAAAGATCAGCCAACCGCGGGGGAACTCATTAACCAGTTTCGTGGGAACTCATTAACCAGTTTCGGGAAAACTTCCACCAAAGGCGGGGAAAACATGCACCAACGGCGGGGAAGCCATTGTCCAACAGGGGGGAGCACATTAAGCAGCTGCCCTTAGTATCAGGAGCAGCGGGGTACAATGAACCAGCAGCGGGGAAAACAACTTCGTGGGAACTCATTAACCAGTTTCGTGGGAACTCATTAACCAGTTTCGGGAAAACGTCCACCAAAGGCGGGGAAAGCATCAACCAACGGCGGGGAAGCCATTGTCCAACAGTGGGGAGCACATTAGGCAGCTGCCCTTAGTATCAGGAGCAGCGGGGATCAGATTAAGCAACAGCCGGGAAAAGAACAGCCAACCGCGGGGGAACTCATTAACCAGTTTCGTGGGAACTCATTAACCAGTTTCGTGGGAACTCATTAACCAGTTTCGGGAAAACGTCCACCAAAGGCGGGGAAAACATGCACCAACGGCGGGGAAGCCATTGTCCAACAGGGGGGAGCACATTAAGCAGCTGCCCTTAGTATCAGGAGCGGCGGGGATCAGATTAAGCAACAGCCGGGAAAAGATCAACCAACCGCGGGGGAACTCATTAACCAGTTTCGTGGGAACTCATTAACCAGTTTCCTGGGAACTCATTAACCAGTTTCGGGAAAAATTCAACCAGAGGCGGGGAAGCATCAACCAACGGCGGGGAAGCCTTTGTCCAACAGGGGGGAGCACATTAAGCAGCTGCCCTTAGTATCAGGAGCAGCGGGGTACAAATGAACCAGCAGCGGGGAAAACAGCTTCGTGGGAACTCATTAACCAGTTTCGGGGGAACTCATTAACCAGTTTCGGGAAAACTTCCACCAAAGGCGGGGAAAGCATGAACCAACGGCGGGGAAGGCATTGTCCAACCGGGGGGAGCACATTAAGCAGCTGCCCTTAGTATCAGGAGCAGCGGGGATCAGATTAAGCAACAGCCGGGAAAAGATCAGCCAACCGCGGGGGAACTCATTAACCAGTTTCGGGGGAACTCATTAACCAGTTTCGGGAAAACGTCCACCAAAGGCGGGGAAAACATCAACCAACGGCGGGGAAGCCTTTGTCCAACAGGGGGAGCACATTAAGCAGCTGCCCTTAGTATCAGGAGCAGCGGGGTACAAATGAACCAGCAGCGGGGAAAACAGCTTCGTGGGAACTCATTAACCAGTTTCGGGGGAACTCATTAACCAGTTTCGGGAAAACTTCCACCAAAGGCGGGGAAAGCATGAACCAACGGCGGGGAAGGCATTGTCCAACCGGGGGGAGCACATTAAGCAGCTGCCCTTAGTATCAGGAGCAGCGGGGATCAGATTAAGCAACAGCCGGGAAAAGATCAGCCAACCGCGGGGGAACTCATTAACCAGTTTCGTGGGAACTCATTAACCAGTTTCGGGAAAACTGCCACCAACGGCGGGGAAAACATGCACCAACGGCGGGGAAGCCATTGTCCAACAGGGGGGAGCACATTAAGCAGCTGCCCTTAGTATCAGGAGCAGCGGGGTACAAATGAACAAGCAGCGGGGAAAAACAACTCCGTGGGAACTCATTAACCAGTTTCGTGGGAACTCATTAACCAGTTTCGGGAAAACGTCCACCAAAGGCGGGGAAAACATGCACCAACGGCGGGGAAGCCATTGTCCAACAGGGGGGAGCACATTAAGCAGCTGCCCTTAGTATCAGGAGCAGCGGGGTACAAATGAACCAGCAGCGGGGAAAACAACTTCGTGGGAACTCATTAACCAGTTTCGGGGGAACTCATTAACCAGTTTCGGGAAAACGTCCACCAAAGGCGGGGAAAACATCAACCAACGGCGGGGAAGCCATTGTCCAACAGGGGGGAGCACATTAAGCAGCTGCCCTAAGTATCAGGAGCAGCGGGGATCAGATTAAGCAACAGCCGGGAAAAGATCAACCAACCGCGGGGGAACTCATTAACCAGTTCCGTGGGAACTCATTAACCAGTTTCGTGGGAACTCATTAACCAGTTTCGGGAAAACGTCCACCAAAGGCGGGGAAAACATCAACCAACGGCGGGGAAGCCATTGTCCAACAGTGGGGAGCACATTAAGCAGCTGCCCTTAGTGTCAGGAGCAGCGGGGATCAGATTAAGCAACAGCCGGGAAAAGATCAGGAAACCGCGGGGGAACTCATTAACCAGTTTCGTGGGAACTCATTAACCAGTTTCGGGAAAACCTCCACCAAAGGCGGGGAAAGCATGAACCAACGGCCGGGAAGCCCTTGTCCAAAAGTGGGGAGCACATTAAGTGGCTGCCCTTAGTATCAGGAGCAGCGGGGATCAGATTAAGCAACAGCCGGGAAAAGATCAGCCAACCGCGGGGGAACTCATTAACCAGTTTCGTGGGAACTCATTAACCAGTTTCGGGAATACTTCCACCAAAGGCGGGGAAAACATGAACCAACGGCGGGGAAGCCATTGTCCAACAGTGGGGAGCACATTAAGCAGCTGCCCTTAGTATCAGGAGCAGCGGGGTACAAATGAACCAGCAGCGGGAAAACAGCTTCGTGGGAACTCATTAACCAGTTTCGTGGGAACTCATTAACCAGTTTCGTGGGAACTCATTAACCAGTTTCGGGAAAACATCCACCAAAGGCGGGGAAAGCATCAACCAACGGCGGGGAAGCCATTGTCCAGCAGTGGGGAGCACATTAAGCAGCTGCCCTTAGTATCAGGAGCAGCGGGGTACAAATGAACAAGCAGCGGGGGAAAACAACTCCGTGGGAACTCATTAACCAGTTTCCTGGGAACTCATTAACCAGTTTCGGGAAACCTTCCACCAAAGGCGGGGAAAACATGCACCAACGGCGGGGAAGCCATTGTCCAACAGGGGGGAGTACATTAAGCAGCTGCCCTTAGTATCAGGAGCAGCGGGGATCAGATTAAGCAACAGCCGGGAAAAGATCAGCCAACCGCGGGGGAACTCATTAACCAGTTTCGTGGGAACTCATTAACCAGTTTCGGGAAAACATCAACCAGAGGCGGGGAAAACATGCACCAACGGCGGGGAAGCCATTGTCCAACAGGGGGAGTACATTAAGCAGCTGCCCTTAGTATCAGGAGCAGCGGGGTACAAATGAACCAGCAGCGGGGAAAACAACTCCGTGGGAACTCATTAACCAGTTTCGTGGGAACTCATTAACCAGTTTCGGGAAACCTTCCACCAAAGGCGGGGAAAACATGCACCAACGGCGGGGAAACCATTGTCCAACAGGGGGGAGCACATTAAGCAGCTGCCCTTAGTATCAGGAGCAGCGGGGTACAAATGAACCAGCAGCGGGGACAACAACTCCGTGGGAACTCATTAACCAGTTTCGTGGGAACTCATTAACCAGTTTCGGGAAACCTTCCACCAAAGGCGGGGAAAACATGCACCAACGGCGGGGAAGCCATTGTCCAACAGGGGGGAGCACATTAAGCAGCTGCCCTTAGTATCAGGAGCAGCGGGGATCAGATTTAGCAGCAGCCGGGAAAAGATCAGGAAACCGCGGGGGAACTCATTAACCAGTTTCGTGGGAACTCATTAACCAGTTTCGGGAAAACATCAACCAGAGGCGGGGAAAGCATCAACCAACGGCGGGGAAGCCTTTGTCCAACAGGGGGGAGCACATTAAGCAGCTGCCCTTAGTATCAGGAGCAGCGGTGCACAAATGAACCAGCAGCGGGAAAACAGCTTCGTGGGAACTCATTAACCAGTTTCGGGGGAACTCATTAACCAGTTTCGGGAAATCTTCCACCAGAGGCGGGGAAAGCATCAACCAACGGCGGGAAGCCTTTGTCCAACAGGGGGGAGCACATTAAGCAGCTGCCCTTAGTCTCAGGAGCAGCGGGGAACAGATTAAGCAACAGCCGGAAAAGATCAGCCAACCGCGGGGGAACTCATTAACCAGTTTCGTGGGAACTCATTAACCAGTTTCGTGGGAACTCATTAACCAGTTTCGGGAAAACGTCCACCAAAGGCGGGGAAAGCATCAGCCAACGGCGGGGAAGCCATTGTCCAACAGTGGGGAGCACATTAAGCAGCTGCCCTTAGTATCAGGAGCAGCGGGGATCAGATTAAGCAACAGCCGGGAAAAGATCAGCCAACCGCGGGGGAACTCATTAACCAGTTTCCTGGGAACTCATTAACCAGTTTCGGGAAATCCTCCACCAAAGGCGGGGAAAGCATCGACCAACGGCCGGGAAGCCTTTGTCCAACAGTGGGGAGCACATTAAGCAGCTGCCCTTAGTCTCAGGAGCAGCGGGGTACAAATGAACCAGCAGCGGGGAAAACAACTTCGTGGGAACTCATTAACCAGTTTCGTGGGAACTCATTAACCAGTTTCGGGAAAACATCCACCAGAGGCGGGGAAGCATCAACCAACGGCGGGGAAGCCATTGTCCAACAGGGGGCAGTACATTAAGCAGCTGCCCTAAGTATCAGGAGCAGCGGGGATCAGATTAAGCAACAGCCGGGAAAAGATCAGCCAACCGCGGGGGAACTCATTAACCAGTTTCGTGGGAACTCATTAACCAGTTTCGGGGGAACTCATTAACCAGTTTCGGGAAACCTTCCACCAAAGGCGGGGAAAACATCAACCAGCGGCGGGGAAGCCATTGTCCAACAGGCGGGAGCACATTAAGCAGCTGCCCTTAGTATCAGGAGCAGCGGGGTACAAATGAACCAGCAGCGGGGAAAACAGCTTCGTGGGAACTCATTAACCAGTTTCGGGGGAACTCATTAACCAGTTTCGGGAAAACATCAACCAGAGGCGGGGAAAGCATCAACCAACGGCGGGGAAGCCTTCGTCCAACAGGGGGGAGCACATTAAGCAGCTGCCCCTTAGTATCAGGAGCAGCGGGGTGCAAATGAACCAGCAGCGGGGAAAACAACTTCGTGGGAACTCATTAACCAGTTTCGTGGGAACTCATTAACCAGTTTCGTGGGAACTCATTAACCAGTTTCGGGAAAACGTCCACCAAAGGCGGGAAAGCATCAACCAACGGCGGGGAAGCCATTGTCCAACAGACGGGAGCACATTAAGCAGCTGCCCTTAGTATCAGGAGCAGCGGGGATCAGAGTAAGCAACAGCCGGGAAAAGATCAGCCAACCGCGGGGGAACTCATTAACCAGTTTCGTGGGAACTCATTAACCAGTTTCGGGAAAACTTCCACCAAAGGCGGGGAAAACATGCACCAACGGCGGGGAAGCCATTGTCCAACAGGGGGGAGCACATTAAGCAGCTGCCCTTAGTATCAGGAGCAGCGGGGTACAAATGAACCAGCAGCGGGGAAAAAAACTTCGTGGGAACTCATTAACCAGTTTCGTGGGAACTCATTAACCAGTTTCGGGAAAACTTCCACCAAAGGCGGGGAAAACATGCACCAACGGCGGGGAAGCCATTGTCCAACAGGGGGGAGCACATTAAGCAGCTGCCCTTAGTATCAGGAGCAGCGGGGTACAAATGAACCAGCAGCGGGGAAAACAACTTCGTGGGAACTCATTAACCAGTTTCGTGGGAACTCATTAACCAGTTTCGGGAAAACGTCCACCAAAGGCGGGGAAAGCATCAACCAACGGCGGGGAAGCCATTGTCCAACAGGGGGAAGTACATTAAGCAGCTGCCCTTAGTATCAGGAGCAGCGGGGTACAAATGAACCAGCAGCGGGGAAAGCAACTTCGTGGGAACTCATTAACCAGTTTCGTGGGAACTCATTAACCAGTTTCGGGAAAACATCAACCAGAGGCGGGAAAGCATCAACCAACGGCGGGGAAGCCATTGTCCTACAGTGGGGAGCACATTAAGCAGCTGCCCTTAGTATCAGGAGCCGCGGGGATCAGATTAAGCAACAGCCGGGAAAAGATCAGCCAACCCGGGGGGAACTCATTAACCAGTTTCGTGGGAACTCATTAACCAGTTTCTGGGGAACTCATTAACCAGTTTCGGGAAATCCTCCACCAAAGGCGGGGAAAGCATCGACCAACGGCCGGGAAGCCTTTGTCCAACAGTGGGGAGCACATTAAGCAGCTGCCCTTAGTCTCAGGAGCAGCGGGGTACAAATGAACCAGCAGCGGGGAAAACAACTTCGTGGGAACTCATTAACCAGTTTCGTGGGAACTCATTAACCAGTTTCGGGAAAACATCCACCAGAGGCGGGGAAAGCATCAACCAACGGCGGGGAAGCCATTGTCCAACAGGGGGCAGTACATTAAGCAGCTGCCCTAAGTATCAGGAGCAGCGGGGATCAGATTAAGCAACAGCCGGGAAAAGATCAGCCAACCGCGGGGGAACTCATTAACCAGTTTCGTGGGAACTCATTAACCAGTTTCGGGGGAACTCATTAACCAGTTTCGGGAAACCTTCCACCAAAGGCGGGGAAAACATCAACCAGCGGCGGGGAAGCCATTGTCCAACAGGCGGGAGCACATTAAGCAGCTGCCCTTAGTATCAGGAGCAGCGGGGTACAAATGAACCAGCAGCGGGGAAAACAGCTTCGTGGGAACTCATTAACCAGTTTCGGGGGAACTCATTAACCAGTTTCGGGAAAACATCAACCAGAGGCGGGAAAGCATCAACCAACGGCGGGGAAGCCTTCGTCCAACAGGGGGGAGCACATTAAGCAGCTGCCCTTAGTATCAGGAGCAGCGGGGTGCAAATGAACCAGCAGCGGGAAAACAACTTCGTGGGAACTCATTAACCAGTTTCGTGGGAACTCATTAACCAGTTTCGTGGGAACTCATTAACCAGTTTCGGGAAAACGTCCACCAAAGGCGGGGAAAGCATCAACCAACGGCGGGGAAGCCATTGTCCAACAGACGGGAGCACATTAAGCAGCTGCCCTTAGTATCAGGAGCAGCGGGGATCAGAGTAAGCAACAGCCGGGAAAAGATCAGCCAACCGCGGGGGAACTCATTAACCAGTTTCGTGGGAACTCATTAACCAGTTTCGGGAAAACTTCCACCAAAGGCGGGAAAACATGCACCAACGGCGGGGAAGCCATTGTCCAACAGGGGGGAGCCACATTAAGCAGCTGCCCTTAGTATCAGGAGCAGCGGGGTACAAATGAACCAGCAGCGGGGAAAAAAACTTCGTGGGAACTCATTAACCAGTTTCGTGGGAACTCATTAACCAGTTTCGGGAAAACTTCCACCAAAGGCGGGGAAAACATGCACCAACGGCGGGGAAGCCATTGTCCAACAGGGGGGAGCACATTAAGCAGCTGCCCTTAGTATCAGGAGCAGCGGGGTACAAATGAACCAGCAGCGGGGAAAACAACTTCGTGGGAACTCATTAACCAGTTTCGTGGGAACTCATTAACCAGTTTCGGGAAAACGTCCACCAAAGGCGGGGAAAGCATCAACCAACGGCGGGGAAGCCATTGTCCAACAGGGGGAAGTACATTAAGCAGCTGCCCTTAGTATCAGGAGCAGCGGGGTACAAATGAACCAGCAGCGGGGAAAGCAACTTCGTGGGAACTCATTAACCAGTTTCGTGGGAACTCATTAACCAGTTTCGGGAAAACATCAACCAGAGGCGGGGAAAGCATCAACCAACGGCGGGGAAGCCATTGTCCCTACAGTGGGGAGCACATTAAGCAGCTGCCCTTAGTATCAGGAGCCGCGGGGATCAGATTAAGCAACAGCCCGGGAAAAGATCAGCCAACCGCGGGGGAACTCATTAACCAGTTTCGTGGGAACTCATTAACCAGTTTCTGGGGAACTCATTAACCAGTTTCGGGAAATCCTCCACCAAAGGCGGGGAAAGCATCGACCAACGGCCGGGAAGCCTTTGTCCAACAGTGGGGAGCACATTAAGCAGCTGCCCTTAGTCTCAGGAGCAGCGGGGTACAAATGAACCAGCAGCGGGGAAAACAACTTCGTGGGAACTCATTAACCAGTTTCGTGGGAACTCATTAACCAGTTTCGGGAAAACATCCACCAGAGGCGGGTAAAGCATCAACCAACGGCGGGGAAGCCATTGTCCAACAGGGGGCAGTACATTAAGCAGCTGCCCTAAGTATCAGGAGCAGCGGGGATCAGATTAAGCAACAGCCGGGAAAAGATCAACCAACCGCGGGGGAACTCATTAACCAGTTTCGTGGGAACTCATTAACCAGTTTCGGGGGAACTCATTAACCAGTTTCGGGAAAACATCAACCAGAGGCGGGGAAAGCATCAACCAACGGCGGGGAAGCCTTCGTCCAACAGGGGGAGCACATTAAGCAGCTGCCCTTAGTATCAGGAGCAGCGGGGTGCAAATGAACCAGCAGCGGGGAAAACAACTTCGTGGGAACTCATTAACCAGTTTCGTGGGAACTCATTAACCAGTTTCGGGAAAACATCCACCAGAGGCGGGTAAAGCATCAACCAACGGCGGGGAAGCCATTGTCCAACAGGGGGCAGTACATTAAGCAGCTGCCCTTAGTATCAGGAGCTGCGGGGATCAGACTAAGCAACAGCCGGGAAAACATTAACCAACTTCGGGGGAACTCATTAACCAATTATTTGATGACCGGTAGGCGGCGCTCTATCGGCTTCGGCGACCGGCGGGTGGCGGTTCGGGGTCGTGGCGACCCGGGGCGAGGCGGCCCGGCCGTTGAAATCGCGAAAAAACGCGTTTTTAAAAAGAACCGTCGGTCCCCATCGGGATGGATTTGACCCCCTCATGCCGCCGTCGGGACCTCTTCGGCGGCATGACTACCGGAGGTGTTCCCGCCGAGGTGGACACTTGCATTTTCTGGCACGGTGGGTTGGCGGGGTACCTGCAGAATAGCAGGAAGGCGATGGCAATGACATGTGGCAACTCATTAACCAGTTTTGACTTTGCTGCATTGAAGGCGGAAAATCGAAACAGGGCCCCGCTCGAGCCCCCAGGTCTGCCGGGACCGCACCGGGCCGCCGCCCCGACGGCCGTTCGGCCAGAATGGGCTAGTATTTCTCCGGATTTTTGGCCGTTTTTCCGACTTTTTCGGACGTCGGAAAAGCGGCGGCCTGGCCACCGGCCGCGGCCGGGGGTGCCTTCCCCTCGAGCGAGGGCCCGGAATTCACCCGTTTGCAGCCCCGGAGGAGCTCCGCCGGCGGCCGGAATGGTTGAGACCATCGGCCGCGCTGAACGGAGCTCGGGTAACTCATTAACCAAACTGGACTTGGCCCCTGGCGCAGGAGGGGGGGTCCAGGTGAGGGCTGGCAGGCCGTGGCCACCCGGCAGCAGTGATGCACCCGCGATGGCGGTAGTCCTTCCGATTCGGAGGCTCCCTGGCCCCGCAGAGCAAAAATGGGAGCCGC
The DNA here is from genome assembly GCF_964213995.1 of Mustelus asterias. Lineage (NCBI taxonomy): Eukaryota > Metazoa > Chordata > Chondrichthyes > Carcharhiniformes > Triakidae > Mustelus > Mustelus asterias. The sequence continues at coordinate 37,393 of NW_027592548.1, read as the reverse complement.
ACGGAGCTCTATGAAGTCAGATCCGGTCGGTGGTGGCGGGGCAGGGTGCACGGTTTCCCGCAGAGCTCGGCGGATCCGTCCCGCCGAGGTGGCCACTCGCATTTTCTGGCAGGGGAGTCCCGAGGCTGGTTAACCAGTTACCCCCGGAAGTGGGGATGGAGTTGAGATTGAACCGTTTTGCGGGGCCTCCGGGCCCCTTCCCCGGTAGGACTACCGGGGCACACCCCGCCGAGGTGGCCACTTGCATTTTCTGGCACGGGGGGTTGGCGGGGTACCTGCAGAATAGCAGGAAGGCGATGGCAATGACATGTGGCAACTCATTAACCAGTTTTGAGTTTGCTGCATTGAAGGAGGAAAATCGAAGCAGGGCCCCGCTCGAGCCCCCAGGTCTGCCGGGACCGCACCGGGCCCGCCGCCCCGACGGCCGTTCGGCCAGATTGGGCTAGTATTTCCCCGGATTTTCGGCCGTTTTTCCGACTTTTTCGGCCGTCGGAAAAGCGGCGGCCTGGGCACCGGCCGCGGCCGGGGGTGCCTTCCCCTCGAGCGAGGGCCCGGACCTCACCCGGTTGCAGCCCCGGGTGGGGCTCCGCCGGCGGCCGGAATGGTTGAGACCATCGGCCGCGCTGAACGGAGGTCTGGTAAATCATTAACCAAACTGGACTTAGTCTCTGGCAAGAGAGATGGTCCAGCCGACGGGCACGACCGAGGGCCCGGACCTCACCCGGCTGCAGCCCCGGGTGGGGCTCCGCCGGCGGCCGGAATGGTTGAGACCATCGGCCGCGCTGAACGGAGGTCTGGTAAATCATTAACCAAACTGGACTTAGTCTCTGGCAAGAGAGATGGTCCAGCCGACGGGCACGACCGAGGGCCCGGACCTCACCCGGCTGCAGCCCCGGGTGGGGCTCCGCCGGCGGCCGGAATGGTTGAGACCATCGGCCGCGCTGAACGGAGGTCTGGTAAATCATTAACCAAACTGGACTTAGTCTCTGGCAAGAGAGATGGTCCAGCCGACGGGCACGACCGAGGGCCCGGACCTCACCCGGTTGCAGCCCCGGGTGGAGCTCCGCCGGCGGCCGGAATGGTTGAGACCATCGGCCGCGCTGAACGGAGGTCTGGTAAATCATTAACCAAACTGGACTTAGTCTCTGGCAAGAGAGATGGTCCAGCCGACGGGCACGACCGAGGGCCCCGGACCTCACCCGGTTGCAGCCCCGGGTGGAGCTCCGCCGGCGGCCGGAATGGTTGAGACCATCGGCCGCGCTGAACGGAGCTCTGGTAAATCATTAACCAAACTGGACTTAGTCTCTGGCAAGAGAGATGGTCCAGCCGACGGGCACGACCGAGGGCCCCGGACCTCACCCGGTTGCAGCCCCGGGTGGAGCTCCGCCGGCGGCCGGAATGGTTGAGACCATCGGCCGCGCTGAACGGAGCTCTGGTAAATCATTAACCAAACTGGACTTAGTCTCTGGCAAGAGAGATGGTCCAGCCGACGGGCACGACCGAGGGCCCCGGACCTCACCCGGTTGCAGCCCCGGGTGGAGCTCCGCCGGCGGCCGGAATGGTTGAGACCATCGGCCGCGCTGAACGGAGCTCTGGTAAATCATTAACCAAACTGGACTTAGTCTCTGGCAAGAGAGATGGTCCAGCCGACGGGCACGACCGAGGGCCCCGGACCTCACCCGGTTGCAGCCCCGGGTGGAGCTCCGCCGGCGGCAGGAATGGTTGAGACCATCGGCCGCGCTGAACGGAGCTCTGGTAAATCATTAACCAAACTGGACTTAGTCTCTGGCAAGAGAGATGGTCCAGACGACGGGCACGGTGGCAGAGTTAGCCGAACTTGACTTAGCCTCTGGCCGCAGAGAGGGTCCATCAAACGGGGCACGGTGGGAGATTAAGCCGCACTAGGCTCAGGCTCTGGCCACGGGAGGGTGGCCCAGGTGTGAGCCGGCAGTAAATGGTGAACCAGTGAAAAGCCAGCACCCGAGGGTGCGGTTGTGCTGCCGACTTGGAGGCTCCCTGTGCCCGCAGAGCAAAAATGTGAGCACAGACGGAAGTCTATGAAGTCAGATCCGGTCGGCGGTCGCCAGGCTCGGTGCATGGTTTCCCGCAGAGGTTGGTGGATCCGTCCCGCCGAGGTGGGCACCTGCATTTTCTGGCACAAGTGTCCGGAGGCTGGTTAATGAGTTGCCGCCGGTAGCCCGCATGGAGTTGCGATTGACCCGTTTTGCGGGCCCCCCAGGCCTCATTCTCGGTAGGACTACCGGGCCGCACCCCGCCGAGGTGGACACCTGCATTTTCTGGCAGGGGGGGTTGGCGGGGTGCCCGGGGATTTTCGGGAACTCGTTTTTCAGAACATTTTTTGGCTAGCGGTGTCAGTTTGAAAGTACCCAGGA
>NW_027592548.1:25000-30000 GCF_964213995.1 Mustelus asterias | reverse complement strand
GGCCTGCCTGCTTGGGACGATGCGGTCCTTTCGTTCAGCGGTTCCACGGTTTGGCCGGCGCGAGCAGATGCTTGGGGGGGAGACGGTGGCGTCAGCCACGCACTCACTCTGCTTCTGCAGTCCGGTCCACTCCGCCCGTTCTAGCTGCTCGTTTGGTCCCTCGCCCGCCAGCAGACCGTTCCGCCGACGGTGCTCCTCCCGCAGCGACTTCTGCCTAGCCCCTCTGCCGGGTGCGATGTCTCCGGCGTCCGCACCGATCCTCGGCATTGGTGCCGCACACGCAACGCCTGCGTCGTTGGAAGGGCTTCGCCGTTGGCGTCGCACACAGCCCTGTGGGGGTGTCTTTGCAGTCCGTCCGAGAGGTGGGGGCACGCACGGCAACACGGCCGGCCTGCCTGCTTGGGACGATGCGGTCCTTTCGTTCAGCGGTTCCACGGTTTGGCCGGCGCGAGCAGATGCTTGGGGGGAGACGGTGGCGTCAGCCACGCACTCACTCTGCTTCTGCAGTCCGGTCCACTCCGCCCGTTCTAGCTGCTCGTTTGGTCCCTCGCCCTCCAGCAGACCGTTCCGCCGACGGTGCTCCTCCTCCGCAGCGACTTCTGCCTAGCCCCTCTGCCGGGTGCGATGTCTCCGGCGTCCGCACCGATCCTCGGCACGGCGCGGGTGCGCACCTGTGGGCCGCCGCCCCGTGCTCCACGTCCGTCCGTGTGTGCCCGCTGTGGGGACCGTCTTCCTCTCGCCTGGGCGACGGCTTGCGGGCTGCGACGTGACCTTGCCACCGCCTTGCAGCATTACATCCGCAGTTGAAACGAAGAGAGCTGCTGCGGGCTTGGGTGCTTGTCCTGGCGGCTTGTCGACGGGACCACGGTGAACGGCCACTGTGTGACTCCGCAGGGAGACGTTCTGGTGCAGTCAGGGGCCTTTTTGTCTCCCGCCGCGGTGAAGCTTTGGTCGCATTCTAGTCACTCTCTCTTCAATCCCGGTACGGGGTACCTGTTCATGCTCACCATTCCTCGAGCACCCGCGTGCAGAGGGTGGGTGCGAGGTTTAAAGATTCGTGGTCCGCCTGTCGGTCCGGTCTCGTGCTGACTTGAGCGAGTGTCCTCCGCGTTCGAGAGAATGTGCCTGTCCGCGGGGGCAGCCGCGCTTGCGAGCGTTCCGCCGCGCCCCCTTCCCCAGCCCGCCGAGGTTGGGGCGTGCGGGGTCGGCTTGCGCCCGTAGCGTCGGCCTGTCCTCCGCGGCTTGCACCCGACTCAGTCCGCTGCGGCCTCGCCTCGACTCTCGAGCCTTCCGACAGACGGTGACACCAGAGAACTCTGCCTCTGGCTGTTGCGGGGCGTGACGGCGCGTGTCGGGCTCCGGCCCGTCACCCACGCCGGCACTCAACGCCTGCGAGCGCCCTGTTTCCTCCGAGAAAGGTTTTTCGCTTGATTGTCGCTCGAGTGCGTGTGCCTCCGGGGCTCACGCCGTGGTACGCGCCAGGCTGGGGCTCCACCGTCACGTCGGCGGGGGAGCGTTTAGCGCGTCCCAGGATCGGACAACCTCTCCGGGGGCCCGAGCCGAAACCCGACACGGTATAAAAGTCGTAACAAGGTTTCTGTTGGTGAACACGTTGTGAAGGATCTTTGTCGGCCGGGGGCCCGCCACCTCTCCGGGGAGGGCGGCCCGTCACTCCTTGAACGCGAAGGCTGGCGCCGGTTGGGCCAGGCAGGAGAGCCTCACGGGGGCCGGCCCCGGGGCCAGGTATCGGACAACCTCTCCGGGGGCCCGAACCGAAACCCGTAACACAGAATAAAAATCGTAACAAGGTTTCTGTTGGTGAACACGTTGTGAAGGATCTTTGTCGGCCGGGGGCCCGCCACCTCTCCGGGGAGGGCGGCCCGTCACTCCTTGAACTCGAAGGCTGCGCCGGTTGGGCCAGGCAGGAGAGCCTCACGGGGGTTGGCCCCGGGGCCGTGGCCCGTACTGACGCTGGCGCCTCCCACGCGGGTGGGAGGTCACACCGACAATTTCGCCGTACCCGTCGAACGGGCCTGGTCACCCGTACGCACGTTCCGCCGAAGCCGGGCGACGTCGATCTCGGTCCCACTCGGTTGGGCCGGCGCGCGGGCGCCGCCACCGACGAGCACGCACACGCTCGGTTGCACGCCGGCAAGTCCATGCGGGTGCCGCACACGCTACGCCTGCGCCGTTGGAAGGGCTTCGCCGTTGGCTTCGTAGGGTGTCTTTGCAGTCCGTCCGAGAGGTGGGGGCACGCACGGCAACACGGCCGGCCTGCCTGCGTGGGACGATGCGGTCCTTTCGTTCAGCGGTTCGGCGGTTTGGCCGGCGCGAGCAGACGCTCGGAGGGAGACGGTGGCGTCAGCCACGCACTCACTCCGCTTCTGCAGTCCGGTCCACTCCGCCCGTTCTAGCTGCTCGTTTGGTCCCTCGCCCGCCAGCAGACCGTTCCGCCGACGGTGCTCCTCCTCCGCAGCGACTTCTGCCTAGCCGCTCTGCCGGGTGCGATGTCACCGGCGTCCGCACCGATCCTCGGCACGGCGCGTGTGCGCACCTGTGGGCCGCCGCCCCGTGCTCCACGTCCGTCTGTGTGTGCCCGCTGTGGGGACCGTCTTCCTCTCGCCTTGGCGACGGCTTGCGGGCTGCGACGTGACCTTGCCACCGCCTTGCAGCATTACATCCGCAGTTGAAACGAAGAGAGCTGCTGCGGGCTTGGGTGCTTGTCCTGGCGGCTTGTCGACGGGACCACGGTGAACGGCCACTGTGTGACTCCGCAGGGAGACGTTCTGGTGCAGTCAGGGGCCTTTTTGTCTCCCGCCGCGGTGAAGCTTTGGTCGCATTCTAGTCACTCTCTTCAAAGCCCGGTGAGGGGTACCTGTTCATGCTCACCATTCCTCCGGCACCCGTGTGCGGAGGGTGGGTGCGAGGTTTAAAGATTCGTTGTCCGCCTGTCGGTCCGGTCTGGTCTCGTGCTGACTTGAGCGAGCGTCCACCGCGTTCGAGAGAATGTGCCTGTCCGCGGGGGCAGCCGCGCTTGCGAGCGTTCCGCCGCGCCCCCTTCCCCAGCCCGCCGAGGTTGGGGCGTGCGGGGTCGGCTTGCGCCCGTAGCGTCGGCCTGTCCTCCGCGGCTTGCACCCGACTCAGTCCGCTGCGGCCTCGCCTCGACTCTCGAGCCTACCGCCAGACGGTGACACCAGAGAACTCTGCCTCTGGCTGTTGCGGGGCGTGACGGCGCGTGGCGGGCCCCGGCCCCTCACCCACGCCGGCACTCAACGCCTGCGAGCGCCCTGATTCCTCCTTTTTTTCGCTTGATTGTCGCTCGAGTGCGTGCGCCTCCGGGCTCACGCCGTGGTACGCGCCAGGCTGGGGCTCCACCGTCACGTCGGCGGGGGAGCGTTTTGCGCGTCCCAGGATCGGGCAACCGATCCGAAACCCGATACAACTTTTAGCGGTGGATCACTCGGCTCGTGCGTCGATGAAGAACGCAGCTAGCTGCGAGAATTAATGTGAATTGCAGGACACATTGATCATCGACACTTTGAACGCACTTTGCGGCCCCGGGTTCCTCCCGGGGCTACGTCTGTCTGAGGGTCGCTTGACAATCAATCGCACTTCGCGCGCATCCGTGCGCCGAAGAGCGCGGCTGGGGTGTCGCAGAGGTGCCGTCCTCTCTGTCCCCCTAAGTGCAGACCCAGAGTAATCCGCGTCGGAGAGCTTGACCTCTTGGGTGCCGGCGTCCGCCTCCGGGCTCGTCGGCACTGCCCGCTCCCGCACTGGCCCAGCCACCTCGGGGTCGCCGGCACGGCTGTCATCGGGTTGCCAGAGAGAGAGAACGTGACTGCCTCGCTGCCGGGACCGTGTGTGCCTTCCGTTAGGCTCGGGCCAGGGGGGTTGACTCTCTGTTGATGTGTGTGTGTGGCTCGTCCACGGGAAGGATCCGCAAGAGTTGGCTCGGTTGGGTGCTCCGGCACAGAGAGTGAGAGAGTGGAGTGACTGTCCGCTGGACGTCTCCGGACACGTTGCCTCGCGTGGTCCGTGCTCGGTTGCCTGCCGGTGGGTTGCCGTGGCCGTTCAGTGCCGTCGCGTGGAGGACGGCAGCTTGACGCGTGTGACGCTTGATGCCTGGATCGGTGCTCGGTCGTGCCGTGCTTTTCTTCCCTCTGTTGCGCGTGCGAGTGCTTGCATTTTTGTCGTGGGAATCCGTGGCGGTTGGGTGTCGTTGCTTGTGTTGCGCTGGAGCTGCGGCTCCTTCCACACTCCGCAGCCCACCCTCTGCCGTTGCGGTTCTGGGGCAATGTGCCTGCGCCCGCGTTCAACGTGTGCCTTGGGTTCGAATCGTCGCAGAGCCGACTTGGCCGTGTGGTCCTCGCTCCGGTGTCTCCCCGTGTCCTGCTGCCGCCGAAGTCTTCTACGTGAAAGGTGCTGTCCTGGCCGCGGCGTGGCCACCCGCCGCTTGCAGCCCGTGCGCTCCGCCGCCCGGCTTCGTCCTTGGCGTCTGGCCTTTCGCTCCGGCAGGCTGTGTGTCCCACGGCCCTGCTTTTCTCTCGCTCGATACCGCCGTCGCACCGCGACCCCGCCAGCAGCACTGCTTTCCGTTACCGTGGAGGTGGGCGCACGCCTCGCCGCAAACGATTCTCTGGAACAGTTGACGTGCCGAGCCCGGTCCGGCGCCGAGTGCGAGGGGGCACGCAGCGCTCGCAGTACCGTGTGCGTTCCGTGTGTGTCCGTGCCTGTGCATCCGCTGCGCAGCACGGCGCGCACTTGCGAGCACGCGTACGTGTGTGTGTCTGTGTGTGCGCCCGAAGCGCGTGGAGGCGCCGACGACCGGCCGGCCAGAGCACTCGTTGCTGCCTACGACCTCAGATCAGACGTGTCAACCCGCTGAATTTAAGCATATTACTAAGCGGAGGAAAAGAAACTAACAAGGATTCCCCTAGTAACTGCGAGTGAAGAGGGAAGAGCCCAGCGCCGAATCCCCGCTCGCCTGCCGGGCGTGGGAA
>NW_027592548.1:5000-20000 GCF_964213995.1 Mustelus asterias | reverse complement strand
AGTAAGGGCGTGTTTCTGCATGTGCCCTGACCCTAAGCATAACCCTAAGCCTAACTCTAAGACTAACCCAAACCCGCGCCCTAACCCTAACACAAAGCCTAACCCTAGCCCGAGCACGAGCCCTCACCCAAACCCTAGCCCTAACCCTAACCCGAACCCTAACACTAAGCCTAACCCTAGCCCGAGCACTAGCCCTCACCCTAACCCTAGCCCTAACCCTAACCCGAACCCTAACCCTAGCCCAAACCCTAACCCTAACCGTGGCCCTAACCCTAACCAAAGCCCTAGCCCTAGCCCTAACCCTAACACTAACCCTAACCCTAACCCTAACCCTAGCCCAAACCCTAACCCTAACCAAAGCGCTAACCCTAGCCCTAACCCTAACACTAACCCTAACCCTAACCCTAACCCTAGCCCAAACCCTAACCCTAACACTAACCCTAACCCTAGCCCAAACCCTAACCCTAACCGTGGCCCTAACCCTAACCAAAGCCCTAACCCTAGCCCTAACCCTAACACTAACCCTAACCCTAACACTAACCCTAGCCCTAGCCCAAAACCTAACCCAAACCCTAACCAAAGCCCTAACCCTCGCCCAAACCCTAACCCTAACCCTAACCGTGGCCCTAGCCCTAACCAAAGCCCTAACCCTAGCCCTAACCCTAACACTAACCCTAACCCTAACACTAACCCTAACCCTAGCCCAAACCCTAACCCTAACCCTGACCAAAGCCCTAACCCTAGCCCTAACCCTAACACTAACCCTAACCCTAACCCTAGCCCAAACCCTAACCCTAACCCTAACCGTGGCCCTAGCCCAAACCCTAACCCTAACCCTTACCAAAGCCCTAACCCTAGCCCTAACCCTAACACTAACCCTAACCCTAACCCTAACCCTAGCCCAAACCCTAACCCTAACCGTGGCCCTAACCCTAACCCTAACCAAAGCCCTAACCCTAGCCCTCACCCTAACACTAACCCTAACCCTAACCCTAACACTAGCCCTAACCCTAACCCTAACCCTAACCGTGGCCCTAACCCTAACCATAGCCCTAACGCTAGCCCTAACCCTAACACTAAGCCTAACCCTAGCCCGAGCCCTAGCCCTAACCCTAACCCTAGCCTAACCCTAAGCCTAACCCTAAGGGAGCAATTTGAAAGTGTGGCCGGCGCGAGGGACGCCTGTGCGGGCGTGGAGAGTCGATGTGGAGTCCTTGTGAGCATGGAGTGTGTTGTAAGGGCGTGTTTCTGCCTGTGCCTTGACCCTAACACTAACCCTAACCCTAGCGCTAACCCTAACCGTAGCCGTCACCCGAACCCTAACCCGAGCCCTAGCCCTAGCCCTAACCCTAACCCTAACCCTAACGGAGCAATTTGAAAGTGTGGCCGGCGTGAGGGGCGCCTGTGCGGGCGTGGAGAGTCAATGTGGAGTGCTTGTGAGCATGGAGTGTGTAGTAAGGGCGTGTTTCTGCCTGTGCCTTGACCCTAACCCTAACCCGAACCCTAACCCTAACCGCGGGTGCGGGGGGTTGAACAAACACCGGGGAAGCCATTAACCACCAGCGGGGAGTACATTAAGCAGTTGCCCTTAGTCTCAGGAGCAGCGGGGAACAGATTATCCAACAGCCGGGAAAACATTCACCAACTTCGGGGGAAAACATGAACGAAATATCGGGAAGACATGAACCAACGGCAGGCAAAACACTGGGGAAGCCAGGAACCAACAACGGGGAGTACACTAAGCAGCTGCCCTTAGTCTCAGGAGTAGCGGGGAAGAGATTAAGCAGCAGCCGGGAAAAGATCAGCCAACCGCGGGGGAACTCATTAACCAGTGTCGTGGGAACGCATTAACCAGTTTCGTGGGAACTCATTAACCAGTTTCGGGAAAACTTCCACCAAAGGCGGGGAAAGCATCAACCAACGGCGGGGAAGCCATTGTCCAACAGGGGGGGGGGAGCACATCAAGCAGCTGCCCTTAGTCTCAGGAGCAGCGGGGAAGAGATTAAGCAGCAGCCGGGAAAAGATCAGCCAACCGCGGGGGAACTCATTAACCAGTTTCGTGGGAACTCATTAACCAGTTTCGGGAAACCGTCCACCTAAGGCGGGGAAAACATCAAACAACGGCGGGGAAGCCATTGTCCAACAGGGGGGAGCACATTAAGCAGCTGCCCTTAGTATCAGGAGCAGCGGGGATCAGATTAAGCAACAGCCGGGAAAAGATCAGGAAACCGCGGGGGAACTCATTAACCAGTTTCGTGGGAACTCATTAACCAGTTTCGGGAAAACATCAACCAAAGGCGGGGAAAGCATCAACCAACGGCGGGGAAGCCACTGTCCAACAGTGGGGAGCACATTAAGCAGCTGCCCTTAGTCTCAGGAGCAGCGGGGATCAGATTAAGCAACAGCCTGGGAAAAGATCAACCAACCGCGGGGGAACTCATTAACCAGTTTCCTGGGAACTCATTAACCAGTTTCGTGGGAACTCATTAACCAGTTTCGGGAAAACCTCCACCAAAGGCGGGGAAAGCATGAACCAACGGCGGGGAAGCCATTGTCCAACCGGGGGGAGCACATTAAGCAGCTGCCCTTAGTATCAGGAGCAGCGGGGTACAAATGAACCAGCAGCGGGGAAAACAACTTCGTGGGAACTCATTAACCAGTTTCGTGGGAACTCATTAACCAGTTTCGGGGGAACTCATTAACCAGTTTCGGGAAAACTTCCACCAAAGGCGGGGAAAGCATCAACCAACGGCCGGGAAGCCATTGTCCAACAGTGGGGAGCACATTAAGCAGCTGCCCTTAGTATCAGGAGCAGCGGGGATCAGATTAAGCAACAGCCGGGAAAAGATCAGCCAACCGCGGGGGAACTCATTAACCAGTTTCCTGGGAACTCATTAACCAGTTTCGTGGGAACTCATTAACCAGTTTCGGGAAAACCTCCACCAAAGGCGGGGAAAGCATGAACCAACGGCGGGGAAGCCATTGTCCAACCGGGGGGAGCACATTAAGCAGCTGCCCTTAGTATCAGGAGCAGCGGGGATCAGATTAAGCAACAGCCGGGAAAAGATCAGCCAACCGCGGGGGAACTCATTAACCAGTTTCCTGGGAACTCATTAACCAGTTTCGGGAAAACTTCCACCAAAGGCGGGGAAAACATGCACCAACGGCGGGGAAGCCTTTGTCCAACAGGGGGGAGCACATTAAGCAGCTGCCCTTAGTATCAGGAGCAGCGGGGTACAAATGAACCAGCAGCGGGGAAAACAACTTCGTGGGAACTCATTAACCAGTTTCGTGGGAACTCATTAACCAGTTTCGGGAAAACGTCCACCAAAGGCGGGGAAAGCATCAACCAACGGCGGGGAAGCCATTGTCCAACAGTGGGGAGCACATTAGGCAGCTGCCCTTAGTATCAGGAGCAGCGGGGATCAGATTAAGCAACAGCCGGGAAAAGAACAGCCAACCGCGGGGGAACTCATTAACCAGTTTCGTGGGAACTCATTAACCAGTTTCGTGGGAACTCATTAACCAGTTTCGGGAAAACGTCCACCAAAGGCGGGGAAAACATGCACCAACGGCGGGGAAGCCATTGTCCAACAGGGGGGAGCACATTAAGCAGCTGCCCTTAGTATCAGGAGCGGCGGGGATCAGATTAAGCAACAGCCGGGAAAAGATCAACCAACCGCGGGGGAACTCATTAACCAGTTTCGTGGGAACTCATTAACCAGTTTCCTGGGAACTCATTAACCAGTTTCGGGAAAAATTCAACCAGAGGCGGGGAAAGCATCAACCAACGGCGGGGAAGCCTTTGTCCAACAGGGGGGAGCACATTAAGCAGCTGCCCTTAGTATCAGGAGCAGCGGGGTACAAATGAACCAGCAGCGGGGAAAACAGCTTCGTGGGAACTCATTAACCAGTTTCGGGGGAACTCATTAACCAGTTTCGGGAAAACTTCCACCAAAGGCGGGGAAAGCATGAACCAACGGCGGGGAAGGCATTGTCCAACCGGGGGGAGCACATTAAGCAGCTGCCCTTAGTATCAGGAGCAGCGGGGATCAGATTAAGCAACAGCCGGGAAAAGATCAGCCAACCGCGGGGGAACTCATTAACCAGTTTCGGGGGAACTCATTAACCAGTTTCGGGAAAACGTCCACCAAAGGCGGGGAAAACATCAACCAACGGCGGGGAAGCCTTTGTCCAACAGGGGGGAGCACATTAAGCAGCTGCCCTTAGTATCAGGAGCAGCGGGGTACAAATGAACCAGCAGCGGGGAAAACAGCTTCGTGGGAACTCATTAACCAGTTTCGGGGGAACTCATTAACCAGTTTCGGGAAAACTTCCACCAAAGGCGGGGAAAGCATGAACCAACGGCGGGGAAGGCATTGTCCAACCGGGGGGAGCACATTAAGCAGCTGCCCTTAGTATCAGGAGCAGCGGGGATCAGATTAAGCAACAGCCGGGAAAAGATCAGCCAACCGCGGGGGAACTCATTAACCAGTTTCGTGGGAACTCATTAACCAGTTTCGGGAAAACTGCCACCAACGGCGGGGAAAACATGCACCAACGGCGGGGAAGCCATTGTCCAACAGGGGGGAGCACATTAAGCAGCTGCCCTTAGTATCAGGAGCAGCGGGGTACAAATGAACAAGCAGCGGGGAAAACAACTCCGTGGGAACTCATTAACCAGTTTCGTGGGAACTCATTAACCAGTTTCGGGAAAACGTCCACCAAAGGCGGGGAAAACATCAACCAGCGGCGGGGAAGCCATTGTCCAACAGGGGGGAGCGCATTAAGCAGCTGCCCTTAGTATCAGGAGCAGCGGGGTACAAATGAACCAGCAGCGGGGAAAACAACTTCGTGGGAACTCATTAACCAGTTTCGTGGGAACTCATTAACCAGTTTCGGGAAAACATCAACCAGAGGCGGGGAAAACATGCACCAACGGCGGGGAAGCCATTGTCCAACAGGGGGGAGCACATTAAGCAGCTGCCCTTAGTATCAGGAGCAGCGGGGATCAGATTAAGCAACAGCCGGGAAAAGATCAACCAACCGCGGGGGAACTCATTAAACCAGTTCCGTGGGAACGGGAACTCATTAACCAGTTTCGTGGGAACTCATTAACCAGTTTCGGGAAAACTGCCACCAACGGCGGGGAAAACATGCACCAACGGCGGGGAAGCCATTGTCCAACAGGGGGGAGCACATTAAGCAGCTGCCCTTAGTATCAGGAGCAGCGGGGTACAAATGAACAAGCAGCGGGGAAAACAACTCCGTGGGAACTCATTAACCAGTTTCGTGGGAACTCATTAACCAGTTTCGGGAAAACGTCCACCAAAGGCGGGGAAAACATGCACCAACGGCGGGGAAGCCATTGTCCAACAGGGGGGAGCACATTAAGCAGCTGCCCTTAGTATCAGGAGCAGCGGGGTACAAATGAACCAGCAGCGGGGAAAACAACTTCGTGGGAACTCATTAACCAGTTTCGGGGGAACTCATTAACCAGTTTCGGGAAAACGTCCACCAAAGGCGGGGAAAACATCAACCAACGGCGGGGAAGCCATTGTCCAACAGGGGGGAGCACATTAAGCAGCTGCCCTAAGTATCAGGAGCAGCGGGGATCAGATTAAGCAACAGCCGGGAAAAGATCAACCAACCGCGGGGGAACTCATTAACCAGTTCCGTGGGAACTCATTAACCAGTTTCGTGGGAACTCATTAACCAGTTTCGGGAAAACGTCCACCAAAGGCGGGGAAAACATCAACCAACGGCGGGGAAGCCATTGTCCAACAGTGGGGAGCACATTAAGCAGCTGCCCTTAGTGTCAGGAGCAGCGGGGATCAGATTAAGCAACAGCCGGGAAAAGATCAGGAAACCGCGGGGGAACTCATTAACCAGTTTCGTGGGAACTCATTAACCAGTTTCGGGAAAACCTCCACCAAAGGCGGGGAAAGCATGAACCAACGGCCGGGAAGCCCTTGTCCAAAAGTGGGGAGCACATTAAGTGGCTGCCCTTAGTATCAGGAGCAGCGGGGATCAGATTAAGCAACAGCCGGGAAAAGATCAGCCAACCGCGGGGGAACTCATTAACCAGTTTCGTGGGAACTCATTAACCAGTTTCGGGAATACTTCCACCAAAGGCGGGGAAAACATGAACCAACGGCGGGGAAGCCATTGTCCAACAGTGGGGAGCACATTAAGCAGCTGCCCTTAGTATCAGGAGCAGCGGGGTACAAATGAACCAGCAGCGGGGAAAACAGCTTCGTGGGAACTCATTAACCAGTTTCGTGGGAACTCATTAACCAGTTTCGTGGGAACTCATTAACCAGTTTCGGGAAAACATCCACCAAAGGCGGGGAAAGCATCAACCAACGGCGGGGAAGCCATTGTCCAGCAGTGGGGAGCACATTAAGCAGCTGCCCTTAGTATCAGGAGCAGCGGGGTACAAATGAACAAGCAGCGGGGAAAACAACTCCGTGGGAACTCATTAACCAGTTTCCTGGGAACTCATTAACCAGTTTCGGGAAACCTTCCACCAAAGGCGGGGAAAACATGCACCAACGGCGGGGAAGCCATTGTCCAACAGGGGGGAGTACATTAAGCAGCTGCCCTTAGTATCAGGAGCAGCGGGGATCAGATTAAGCAACAGCCGGGAAAAGATCAGCCAACCGCGGGGGAACTCATTAACCAGTTTCGTGGGAACTCATTAACCAGTTTCGGGAAAACATCAACCAGAGGCGGGGAAAACATGCACCAACGGCGGGGAAGCCATTGTCCAACAGGGGGGAGTACATTAAGCAGCTGCCCTTAGTATCAGGAGCAGCGGGGTACAAATGAACCAGCAGCGGGGAAAACAACTCCGTGGGAACTCATTAACCAGTTTCGTGGGAACTCATTAACCAGTTTCGGGAAACCTTCCACCAAAGGCGGGGAAAACATGCACCAACGGCGGGGAAACCATTGTCCAACAGGGGGGAGCACATTAAGCAGCTGCCCTTAGTATCAGGAGCAGCGGGGTACAAATGAACCAGCAGCGGGGACAACAACTCCGTGGGAACTCATTAACCAGTTTCGTGGGAACTCATTAACCAGTTTCGGGAAACCTTCCACCAAAGGCGGGGAAAACATGCACCAACGGCGGGGAAGCCATTGTCCAACAGGGGGGAGCACATTAAGCAGCTGCCCTTAGTATCAGGAGCAGCGGGGATCAGATTTAGCAGCAGCCGGGAAAAGATCAGGAAACCGCGGGGGAACTCATTAACCAGTTTCGTGGGAACTCATTAACCAGTTTCGGGAAAACATCAACCAGAGGCGGGGAAAGCATCAACCAACGGCGGGGAAGCCTTTGTCCAACAGGGGGGAGCACATTAAGCAGCTGCCCTTAGTATCAGGAGCAGCGGTGCACAAATGAACCAGCAGCGGGGAAAACAGCTTCGTGGGAACTCATTAACCAGTTTCGGGGGAACTCATTAACCAGTTTCGGGAAATCTTCCACCAGAGGCGGGGAAAGCATCAACCAACGGCGGGGAAGCCTTTGTCCAACAGGGGGGAGCACATTAAGCAGCTGCCCTTAGTCTCAGGAGCAGCGGGGAACAGATTAAGCAACAGCCGGGAAAAGATCAGCCAACCGCGGGGGAACTCATTAACCAGTTTCGTGGGAACTCATTAACCAGTTTCGTGGGAACTCATTAACCAGTTTCGGGAAAACGTCCACCAAAGGCGGGGAAAGCATCAGCCAACGGCGGGGAAGCCATTGTCCAACAGTGGGGAGCACATTAAGCAGCTGCCCTTAGTATCAGGAGCAGCGGGGATCAGATTAAGCAACAGCCGGGAAAAGATCAGCCAACCGCGGGGGAACTCATTAACCAGTTTCCTGGGAACTCATTAACCAGTTTCGGGAAATCCTCCACCAAAGGCGGGGAAAGCATCGACCAACGGCCGGGAAGCCTTTGTCCAACAGTGGGGAGCACATTAAGCAGCTGCCCTTAGTCTCAGGAGCAGCGGGGTACAAATGAACCAGCAGCGGGGAAAACAACTTCGTGGGAACTCATTAACCAGTTTCGTGGGAACTCATTAACCAGTTTCGGGAAAACATCCACCAGAGGCGGGGAAAGCATCAACCAACGGCGGGGAAGCCATTGTCCAACAGGGGGCAGTACATTAAGCAGCTGCCCTAAGTATCAGGAGCAGCGGGGATCAGATTAAGCAACAGCCGGGAAAAGATCAGCCAACCGCGGGGGAACTCATTAACCAGTTTCGTGGGAACTCATTAACCAGTTTCGGGGGAACTCATTAACCAGTTTCGGGAAACCTTCCACCAAAGGCGGGGAAAACATCAACCAGCGGCGGGGAAGCCATTGTCCAACAGGCGGGAGCACATTAAGCAGCTGCCCTTAGTATCAGGAGCAGCGGGGTACAAATGAACCAGCAGCGGGGAAAACAGCTTCGTGGGAACTCATTAACCAGTTTCGGGGGAACTCATTAACCAGTTTCGGGAAAACATCAACCAGAGGCGGGGAAAGCATCAACCAACGGCGGGGAAGCCTTCGTCCAACAGGGGGGAGCACATTAAGCAGCTGCCCTTAGTATCAGGAGCAGCGGGGTGCAAATGAACCAGCAGCGGGGAAAACAACTTCGTGGGAACTCATTAACCAGTTTCGTGGGAACTCATTAACCAGTTTCGTGGGAACTCATTAACCAGTTTCGGGAAAACGTCCACCAAAGGCGGGGAAAGCATCAACCAACGGCGGGGAAGCCATTGTCCAACAGACGGGAGCACATTAAGCAGCTGCCCTTAGTATCAGGAGCAGCGGGGATCAGAGTAAGCAACAGCCGGGAAAAGATCAGCCAACCGCGGGGGAACTCATTAACCAGTTTCGTGGGAACTCATTAACCAGTTTCGGGAAAACTTCCACCAAAGGCGGGGAAAACATGCACCAACGGCGGGGAAGCCATTGTCCAACAGGGGGGAGCACATTAAGCAGCTGCCCTTAGTATCAGGAGCAGCGGGGTACAAATGAACCAGCAGCGGGGAAAAAAACTTCGTGGGAACTCATTAACCAGTTTCGTGGGAACTCATTAACCAGTTTCGGGAAAACTTCCACCAAAGGCGGGGAAAACATGCACCAACGGCGGGGAAGCCATTGTCCAACAGGGGGGAGCACATTAAGCAGCTGCCCTTAGTATCAGGAGCAGCGGGGTACAAATGAACCAGCAGCGGGGAAAACAACTTCGTGGGAACTCATTAACCAGTTTCGTGGGAACTCATTAACCAGTTTCGGGAAAACGTCCACCAAAGGCGGGGAAAGCATCAACCAACGGCGGGGAAGCCATTGTCCAACAGGGGGAAGTACATTAAGCAGCTGCCCTTAGTATCAGGAGCAGCGGGGTACAAATGAACCAGCAGCGGGGAAAGCAACTTCGTGGGAACTCATTAACCAGTTTCGTGGGAACTCATTAACCAGTTTCGGGAAAACATCAACCAGAGGCGGGGAAAGCATCAACCAACGGCGGGGAAGCCATTGTCCTACAGTGGGGAGCACATTAAGCAGCTGCCCTTAGTATCAGGAGCCGCGGGGATCAGATTAAGCAACAGCCGGGAAAAGATCAGCCAACCGCGGGGGAACTCATTAACCAGTTTCGTGGGAACTCATTAACCAGTTTCTGGGGAACTCATTAACCAGTTTCGGGAAATCCTCCACCAAAGGCGGGGAAAGCATCGACCAACGGCCGGGAAGCCTTTGTCCAACAGTGGGGAGCACATTAAGCAGCTGCCCTTAGTCTCAGGAGCAGCGGGGTACAAATGAACCAGCAGCGGGGAAAACAACTTCGTGGGAACTCATTAACCAGTTTCGTGGGAACTCATTAACCAGTTTCGGGAAAACATCCACCAGAGGCGGGTAAAGCATCAACCAACGGCGGGGAAGCCATTGTCCAACAGGGGGCAGTACATTAAGCAGCTGCCCTAAGTATCAGGAGCAGCGGGGATCAGATTAAGCAACAGCCGGGAAAAGATCAACCAACCGCGGGGGAACTCATTAACCAGTTTCGTGGGAACTCATTAACCAGTTTCGGGGGAACTCATTAACCAGTTTCGGGAAAACATCAACCAGAGGCGGGGAAAGCATCAACCAACGGCGGGGAAGCCTTCGTCCAACAGGGGGGAGCACATTAAGCAGCTGCCCTTAGTATCAGGAGCAGCGGGGTGCAAATGAACCAGCAGCGGGGAAAACAACTTCGTGGGAACTCATTAACCAGTTTCGTGGGAACTCATTAACCAGTTTCGGGAAAACATCCACCAGAGGCGGGTAAAGCATCAACCAACGGCGGGGAAGCCATTGTCCAACAGGGGGCAGTACATTAAGCAGCTGCCCTTAGTATCAGGAGCTGCGGGGATCAGACTAAGCAACAGCCGGGAAAACATTAACCAACTTCGGGGGAACTCATTAACCAATTATTTGATGACCGGTAGGCGGCGCTCTATCGGCTTCGGCGACCGGCGGGTGGCGGTTCGGGGTCGTGGCGACCCGGGGCGAGGCGGCCCGGCCGTTGAAATCGCGAAAAAACGCGTTTTTAAAAAGAACCGTCGGTCCCCATCGGGATGGATTTGACCCCCTCATGCCGCCGTCGGGACCTCTTCGGCGGCATGACTACCGGAGGTGTTCCCGCCGAGGTGGACACTTGCATTTTCTGGCACGGTGGGTTGGCGGGGTACCTGCAGAATAGCAGGAAGGCGATGGCAATGACATGTGGCAACTCATTAACCAGTTTTGACTTTGCTGCATTGAAGGCGGAAAATCGAAACAGGGCCCCGCTCGAGCCCCCAGGTCTGCCGGGACCGCACCGGGCCGCCGCCCCGACGGCCGTTCGGCCAGAATGGGCTAGTATTTCTCCGGATTTTTGGCCGTTTTTCCGACTTTTTCGGACGTCGGAAAAGCGGCGGCCTGGCCACCGGCCGCGGCCGGGGGTGCCTTCCCCTCGAGCGAGGGCCCGGAATTCACCCGTTTGCAGCCCCGGAGGAGCTCCGCCGGCGGCCGGAATGGTTGAGACCATCGGCCGCGCTGAACGGAGCTCGGGTAACTCATTAACCAAACTGGACTTGGCCCCTGGCGCAGGAGGGGGGGTCCAGGTGAGGGCTGGCAGGCCGTGGCCACCCGGCAGCAGTGATGCACCCGCGATGGCGGTAGTCCTTCCGATTCGGAGGCTCCCTGGCCCCGCAGAGCAAAAATGGGAGCCGCACGGAGCTCTATGAAGTCAGATCCGGTCGGTGGTGGCGGGGCAGGGTGCACGGTTTCCCGCAGAGCTCGGCGGATCCGTCCCGCCGAGGTGGCCACTCGCATTTTCTGGCAGGGGAGTCCCGAGGCTGGTTAACCAGTTACCCCCGGAAGTGGGGATGGAGTTGAGATTGAACCGTTTTGCGGGGCCTCCGGGCCCCTTCCCCGGTAGGACTACCGGGGCACACCCCGCCGAGGTGGCCACTTGCATTTTCTGGCACGGGGGGTTGGCGGGGTACCTGCAGAATAGCAGGAAGGCGATGGCAATGACATGTGGCAACTCATTAACCAGTTTTGAGTTTGCTGCATTGAAGGAGGAAAATCGAAGCAGGGCCCCGCTCGAGCCCCCAGGTCTGCCGGGACCGCACCGGGCCCGCCGCCCCGACGGCCGTTCGGCCAGATTGGGCTAGTATTTCCCCGGATTTTCGGCCGTTTTTCCGACTTTTTCGGCCGTCGGAAAAGCGGCGGCCTGGGCACCGGCCGCGGCCGGGGGTGCCTTCCCCTCGAGCGAGGGCCCGGACCTCACCCGGTTGCAGCCCCGGGTGGGGCTCCGCCGGCGGCCGGAATGGTTGAGACCATCGGCCGCGCTGAACGGAGGTCTGGTAAATCATTAACCAAACTGGACTTAGTCTCTGGCAAGAGAGATGGTCCAGCCGACGGGCACGACCGAGGGCCCGGACCTCACCCGGCTGCAGCCCCGGGTGGGGCTCCGCCGGCGGCCGGAATGGTTGAGACCATCGGCCGCGCTGAACGGAGGTCTGGTAAATCATTAACCAAACTGGACTTAGTCTCTGGCAAGAGAGATGGTCCAGCCGACGGGCACGACCGAGGGCCCGGACCTCACCCGGCTGCAGCCCCGGGTGGGGCTCCGCCGGCGGCCGGAATGGTTGAGACCATCGGCCGCGCTGAACGGAGGTCTGGTAAATCATTAACCAAACTGGACTTAGTCTCTGGCAAGAGAGATGGTCCAGCCGACGGGCACGACCGAGGGCCCGGACCTCACCCGGTTGCAGCCCCGGGTGGAGCTCCGCCGGCGGCCGGAATGGTTGAGACCATCGGCCGCGCTGAACGGAGGTCTGGTAAATCATTAACCAAACTGGACTTAGTCTCTGGCAAGAGAGATGGTCCAGCCGACGGGCACGACCGAGGGCCCCGGACCTCACCCGGTTGCAGCCCCGGGTGGAGCTCCGCCGGCGGCCGGAATGGTTGAGCCATCGGCCGCGCTGAACGGAGCTCTGGTAAATCATTAACCAAACTGGACTTAGTCTCTGGCAAGAGAGATGGTCCAGCCGACGGGCACGACCGAGGGCCCCGGACCTCACCCGGTTGCAGCCCCGGGTGGAGCTCCGCCGGCGGCCGGAATGGTTGAGACCATCGGCCGCGCTGAACGGAGCTCTGGTAAATCATTAACCAAACTGGACTTAGTCTCTGGCAAGAGAGATGGTCCAGCCGACGGGCACGACCGAGGGCCCCGGACCTCACCCGGTTGCAGCCCCGGGTGGAGCTCCGCCGGCGGCCGGAATGGTTGAGACCATCGGCCGCGCTGAACGGAGCTCTGGTAAATCATTAACCAAACTGGACTTAGTCTCTGGCAAGAGAGATGGTCCAGCCGACGGGCACGACCGAGGGCCCCGGACCTCACCCGGTTGCAGCCCCGGGTGGAGCTCCGCCGGCGGCAGGAATGGTTGAGACCATCGGCCGCGCTGAACGGAGCTCTGGTAAATCATTAACCAAACTGGACTTAGTCTCTGGCAAGAGAGATGGTCCAGACGACGGGCACGGTGGCAGAGTTAGCCGAACTTGACTTAGCCTCTGGCCGCAGAGAGGGTCCATCAAACGGGGCACGGTGGGAGATTAAGCCGCACTAGGCTCAGGCTCTGGCCACGGGAGGGTGGCCCAGGTGTGAGCCGGCAGTAAATGGTGAACCAGTGAAAAGCCAGCACCCGAGGGTGCGGTTGTGCTGCCGACTTGGAGGCTCCCTGTGCCCGCAGAGCAAAAATGTGAGCACAGACGGAAGTCTATGAAGTCAGATCCGGTCGGCGGTCGCCAGGCTCGGTGCATGGTTTCCCGCAGAGGTTGGTGGATCCGTCCCGCCGAGGTGGGCACCTGCATTTTCTGGCACAAGTGTCCGGAGGCTGGTTAATGAGTTGCCGCCGGTAGCCCGCATGGAGTTGCGATTGACCCGTTTTGCGGGCCCCCCAGGCCTCATTCTCGGTAGGACTACCGGGCCGCACCCCGCCGAGGTGGACACCTGCATTTTCTGGCAGGGGGGGTTGGCGGGGTGCCCGGGGATTTTCGGGAACTCGTTTTTCAGAACATTTTTTGGCTAGCGGTGTCAGTTTGAAAGTACCCAGGAAAGTGCTACTTCACAAAAGGGGACTTTTTCCAAATATATAACCTCTTGAAGAGCACCTCAGTGTCGGAGGGGGCAGACACTTTACTTCATTTATGGCTAATTCCTCGGGTACGTTCTGGAAAACGGACAGAGTTGCCTGGCCGGTGGTGACTCTTTGGCAGATACATATATATATATATATATATTACGGCTTTTTCTATATATGTATCAAAGTGTGATAAACACTTGTGCAAAAAAACCAGACAACGGAATTGACGGCACTTTGTAAACGGCCTGCAAAGTACAAAGTCTGAGTTTTTTAAAAAAGTGGCACTCGGTGGTAGGGAGTGCCGGCGCTTTGAAACGGCACAGATGCCACGTTCCCTTGGGTTGCACTTCGTTCTGTGAGGCCTTAAAGTGCGTGCCCAGAAACCTCTGAATGCAAAAGGCGCGCACGCCGGTAGTGGGCTGCAACAATCAGTGCGTTTGCCTATCCATGCCTAAGCCTGGCGACCCTGCGGGCGATGATGGCATGTCTTGGGCGTTGGCCATGGACTGGGTCGGGCTTGACAGTTCGTGCTCTTCGCCTGTGACATATCCGGACTGACCGGACGCTCGTGTTCGACGCGGTAGGGCCCTTGGCGGGTTCATCGTTGATGCGCTGGTGCTTCAGGCTGAGCGGTTGTCCCTCTGTGGTCCCGACTGCACCTCGGGCGGACACCGAGCGAGTCGGTTGGCAGAACTTTCCGTTTGGACTCTCCTCCGTGTGAGGCCGAGGCGCCCGTGTGCGTTACGGTAGTGGCACTTGACGGACCCGTGGAACGGGGCGGTGGTCTGCGGACGCCGCGTGGGGCACCCGTTCCTCAGGCCGTGCACACCATTTCTCTGGCAAGTCCGAGGGCGGCGGTGGCAGCACCACACGTGTCTGGGCACTGTGGCAAACTCCTTCTGTGTGCGTGCCTGCCCCGCCGTCAATTCTGTTGGTACCCGTTTGTTGCACCGAAATACAAAGAGCGGAACCGAGCACCGGCTTCCCTGTCAGGGGGGGAAGACCCGTGTGCAACACCTTACCCCTGAGGGCGACACAGCCCCGGCCGGCTTTGACTACCGTGCCGTTGGGGGAGCGGAGAGGGCCGCTCCCACCGACCCGATCGCAACCAGACGGCTTCACTGACGCCGGCACGCCGCGTACTCGTCCTTCCTGCAAAGTCGCGCGACCATGTTTAAGAGCAAGGGCAAATGAGCAAAGGCCCACGACAAACCGTAGTGAACAAAGGGAAATAATTCCTGAACTGATTATAACAAGAACGAAAGGGCTAACATATATGAAAAATGGTGGTTGCCTCTGAACACAGTGACGGGGAGTGCTTGCATTCCGGGAGGCGTTTGTGTGTCTGT
>NW_027592547.1:0-51278 GCF_964213995.1 Mustelus asterias | reverse complement strand
CCCCCCCGCTCTCTCTCCCCCCCGCCCCGCTCTCTCTCTCTCCCCCCCCGCTCTCTCTCTCTCTCCCCCCCGCCCCCCTCTCTCTCTCTCTCCCCCCTGCCCCGCTCTCTCTCTCTCCCCCCCCGCTCTCTCTCTCTCCCCTTGCTCTCTCTCTCCCCCCCCGCCTCGCTCTCTCTCTCTCCCCTGCTCTCTCTCCCCCCGCTCTCTCTCCCCCCCCTCTCTCTCTCTCCCCCCCGCCCCGCTCTCTCTCTCTCCCCCCCGCTCTCTCTCTCTCCCCCTCGCTCACTCTCTCCCCCCCCGCCCTCTCTCTCTCTCCCCCCCCGCTCTCTCTCCCCCGCTCTCTCTCTCTCTCCCCCCCGCCCCCCTCTCTCTCTCTCTCCCCCCCCGCCCCGCTCTCTCTCTCTCCCCCCCCGCTCTCTCTCTCTCCCCCTTGCTCTCTCTCTCCCCCCCCACCTCGCTCTCTCTCTCTCCCCTGCTCTCTCTCCCCCCCGCTCTCTCTCTCTCCCCCCCCCACCGCTCTCTCCCCCCCCCCCCGCTCTCTCTCTCTCTCCCCCCACTCTCTCTATCTCCCCCCCTCTCTCTCCCCCCCCCGCTCTCTCTCTCTCTCCCCCCCGCTCTCTCTCTCTCTCTTCCCCCCCGCTCTCTCTCTCTCTCTCTCCCCCCGCTCACTCTCTCCCCCCCCCGCCCCGCTCTCTCTCCCCCCTCTCTCTCTCCCCCCTGCTCTCTCTCTCCCCCCCGCTCTCTCTCTCCCCCCCCCGCTCTCGCCCCCCCCCCCGGCTCTCTCTCTCTCCCCCCCCACTCTCTCTCTCCCCCCCCACTCTCTCTCTCTCCCCCCCCACTCTCTCTCTCTCCCCCCCGCTCTCTCGCTCTCCCCCCCCCGCTCTCTCTCTCTCCCCCCCCGCCCTCTCTCTCTCCCCCCCCAGCTCTCTCTCTCTCACCCCCGTCTCTCTCTCTCTCCCCCGCTCTCTCTCTTTCTCTCCCCCCCGCTCTCTCTCTCCCTCTCCCCCCCGCTCTCTCTCTCCCTCTCCCCCCCGCTCTCTCTCTCTCTCCCCCCCGCTCTCTCTCTCTCTCCCCCCCGCTCTCTCTCTCTCTCCCCGGCTCTCTCCCCCCCGCTCTCTCCCTCTCTCTCTCTCCCCCCCGCTCTCTCCCTCTCTCTCTCTCCCCCCCGCTCTCTCCCTCTCTCTCTCTCCCCCCCGCTCTCTCTCTCTCCCCCCCGTTCTCTCTCTCTCCCCCCCGCTCTCTCTCTCTCTCCCCCCCGCTCTCTCTCTCTCTCCCCCCCGCTCTCTCTCTCTCTCCCCTCCGCTCTCTCTCTCTCTCCCCCCCGCTCTCTCTCTCTCTCCCCCCCGCTCTCTCTCTCTCTCCCCGCTCTCTCTCTCTCTCCCCGCTCTCTCTCTCCCCCCGCTCTCTCTCTCCCCCCTCCCCGCTCTCTCTCTCTCTCCCCCTCCCCGCTCTCTCTCTCTCTCCCTCTCCCCCCCGCTCTCTCTCTCTCTCCCCTCTCCCCCCCGCTCTCTCTCTCTCTCCCCCTGCTCTCTCTCCCCCCCCCCGCTCTCTCTCTCTCTCTCCCCCCCCGCTCTCTCTCTCTCTCTCCCCCCCCGCTCTCTCTCTCTCTCCCCCCGCTCTCCCTCTCCCCCCCCCGCCCCGCTCTCTCTCTCTCTCTCCCCCGCTCTCTCTCTTTCTCTCCCTCCCGCTCTCTCTCTCTCCCCCCCGCTCTCTCTCTCCCGCCCGCTCTCTCTCTCTCCCTCTCCCCCCCGCTCTCTCTCTCCCCCCCCGCTCTCTCTCTCTCTCTCCCCCCCGCTCTCTCTCTCTCTCCCCCCCGCTCTCTCTCTCTCTCCCCCCCGCTCTCTCTCTCCCCCCCGCTCTCTCTCTCCCCCCCGCTCTCTCTCTCTCTCCCCCCCGCTCTCTCTCTCTCTCCCCCCCCACTCTCTCTCTCTCTCCCCCCCGCTCTCTCTCTCCCCCCCCGCTCTCTCTCCCCCCCGCTCTCTCTCTCTCCCCCCCCCGCTCTCTTTCTCTCCCCCCCGCTCTCTCTCTCTCTCTCCCCCGCTCTCCCTCTCCCCCCCCGCCCCGCTCTCTCTCTCTCTCTCCCCCGCTCTCTCTCTTTCTCTCCCCCCCGCTCTCTCTCTCTCTCCCCCCCGCTCTCTCTCTCTCTCCCCCCTTGCCCCCTCACTCACCTCTCTGTGCAGTCGGGGGCGTTATTCTCACAGTGCATGCCGCTGAAGCCCAGGGTGCAGGTACAGGTGTAACTGTTGACACAGTCGGTACAGTTGCCGTTGTTTTTACACGGATCGCTGGCGCACTCGTTGATATCCTCCTCACACTTGGGACCACGGAAACCCGGGAGACAGGAGCAGAAGAAGCTGTGAACGCCATCGGCGCAGGAGCCGCCATTGTGACAGGGATCTGCGGCAGGAAAGACCAGCACCGAGTCATTGCCAAATGGTAAACGCAGGAAGCACAACGTGCATTTAGATAGCGCCTTAAAAACCCCAAGGCTGTTACTGACAGAGATAATAGCTCAGCTAACCAAAAGCACGGACAATGAAGTAGATACAGGAACTGAGGGCGTGCCGCACTGTCAGAGGGTCAGTGCTGAGGGAGTGCCGCACTGTCAGTGGGACAGTGCTGAGGGAGTGCCGCACTATCAGAGGGTCAGTATTGAGGGAGTGCCGCACTGTCAGAGGGTCAGTACTGAGGGAGTGCCGCACTGTCAGTGGGACAGTACTGAGGGAGTGCCGCACTGTCAGAGGGTCAGTACTGAGGGAGTGCCGCACTGTCAGAGGGTCAGTACTGAGGGAGTGCCGCACTGTCAGAGGGTCAGTACTGAGGGAGTGTCGCACTGTCAGAGGGTCAGTACTGAGGGAATGCCGCACTGTCAGAGGGTCAGTACTGAGGGAGTGCCGCACTGTCAGAGGGTCAGTACTGAGGGAGTGCCGCACTGTCAGAGGGGCAGTGCTGAGGGAGTGCCGCACTGTCAGAGGGGCAGTGCTGAGGGAGTGCCGCACTGTCAGAGGGTCAGTGCTGAGGGAGTGCCGCACTGTCAGAGGGTCAGTACTGAGGGAGTGCCGCACTGTTAGAGGGTCAGTACTGAGGGAGTGCCGCACTGTCAGAGGGTCAGTGCTGAGGGAGTGCCGCACTGTCAGAGGGTCAGTGCTGAGGGAGTGCCGCACTGTCAGAGGGTCAGTGCTGAGGGAGTGCCGCACTGTCAGAGGGTCAGTGCTGAGGGAGTGCCGCACTGTCAGAGGGTCAATGCTGAGGGAGTGCCGCACTGTCAGAGGGTCAGTACTGAGGGAGTGCCGCACTGTCAGTGGGTCAGTGCTGAGGGAGTGCCGCACTGTCAGAGGGTCAGTACTGAGGGAGTGCTGCATTGTCAGAGGGTCAGTACTGAGGGAGTGCCGCACTGTCAGAGGGTCAGTACTGAGGGAGTGCCGCACTGTCAGAGGGTCAATGCTGAGGGAGTGCCGCACTGTCAGAGGGTCAGTACTGAGGGAGTGCCGCACTGTCAGTGGGTCAGTGCTGAGGGAGTGCCGCACTGTCAGAGGGTCAATGCTGAGGGAGTGCCGCACTGTCAGAGGGTCAGTACTGAGGGAGTGCCGCACTGTCAGTGGGTCAGTGCTGAGGGAGTGCCGCACTGTCAGAGGGTCAGTGCTGAGGGAGTGCCGCACTGTCAGTGGGACAGTACTGAGGGAGTGCCGCACTGTCAGAGGGTCAGTACTGAGGGAGTGTCGCACTGTCAGAGGGTCAGTACTGAGGGAGTGCTGCACTGTCAGTGGGACAGTACTGAGGGAGTGCCGCACTGTCAGAGGGTCAGTACTGAGGGAGTGCTGCACTGTCAGAGGGTCAGTACTGAGGGAGTGCCGCAGTGTCAGAGGGTCAGTGCTGAGGGAGTGCCGCACTGTCAGAGGGTCAGTACTGAGGGAGTGCTGCACTGTCAGAGGGTCAGTGCTGAGGGAGTGCTGCACTGTCAGAGGGTCAGTGCTGAAGGAGTGCCGCACTGTCAGAGGGTCAGTGCTGAGGGAGTGCCGCACTGTCAGAGGGTCAGTGCTGAGGGAGTGCCGCACTGTCAGAGGGTCAGTGCTGAGGGAGTGCCGCACTGTCAGAGGGTCAATGCTGAGGGAGTGCCGCACTGTCAGAGGGTCAGTACTGAGGGAGTGCCGCACTGTCAGTGGGTCAGTGCTGAGGGAGTGCCGCACTGTCAGAGGGTCAGTACTGAGGGAGTGCCGCACTGTCAGAGGGTCAGTGCTGAGGGAGTGCCGCACTGTCAGTGGGACTGTCTCTCCGCCGTTCCGTCTCTCTCCACTTACTCGGTTGACAATCGTCCACGTCAGTTTCACAGATGGTTCCGGTGTATCCCTGACGACAGACGCACTGAAATTCACCCATCGAGTTCTGGCAAGTGGCGCCATTGAGACACGGGCTCTTCACACACTCGTTCACATCCTTCTCACAGCTCTGGCCTGGAGACACAGGGAATTCTCACATTAACATTCCACACAGGGGACAGCAGGTGTGAGAGAGACGCTGTGAGTGTGTGTGTGAGTGTGTGTGTGTGTGTGTGTGAGTGTGTGTGTGTGTGTGTGTGAGAGTGTGTGTGTGAGTGAGGCTGTGTGTGCATGACACTGTGCGAGTGAGTGTGTGTGCAACTGTGTGCGTTTGTGCATGTGGGGGTGTGTGCGCGTGGGGGGGATGTGCGTGGCGGGGTGTGCGTGGGGTGTGCGTTGGGGTGTGTCTGGGTGGGGGTGTGTGTAGGTGCGGGGTGTGTGTGGGGGTATATGTGGGGGTGTTGGTGTGTCTGGGTGTGAGAGTGAGTGTATGAGTGTGCGGATGTGTGTGTGAGTGAGTGAGCGAGTGTGAGGGTGAGGGTGGGTGTGAGGGTGAGTGTGAGGGTGAGGGTGAGTGTGAGGGTGGGTGTGGGGGTGTGTGTGTGGGTGAGTGTGAGGGTGAGTGTGAGGGTGAGTGTGAGGGTGGGTCTGAGGGTGAGTGTGAGGGTGAGTGTGAGGGTGTGTGTGTGGGTGTGCGGATGTGTGTGTGTGTGAGTGAGTGAGCGAGTGTGAGGGTGAGGGTGGGTGTGAGGGTGAGTGTGAGGGTGGGTGTGAGGGTGAGTGTGAGGGTGAGTGTGAGGGTGAGTGTGAGGGTGAGTGTGAGGGTGAGTGTGAGGGTGAGTGTGTGGGTGAGTGTGTGGGTGGGTGTGAGGGTGAGTGTGAGGGTGAGTGTGAGGGTGGGTGTGAGGGTGAGTGTGAGGGTGAGTGTGAGGGTTAGTGTGAGGGTGAGTGTGAGGGTGAGTGTGAGGGTGAGTGTGAGGGTGGGTGTGAGGGTGAGTGTGAGGGTGGGTGTGAGGGTGTGAGGGTGAGTGTGAGTGTGAGGGTGAGTGTGAGGGTGGGTGTGAGGGTGAGTGTGAGGGTGAGTGTGAGGGTGGGTGTGAGGGTGGGTGTGAGGGTGAGTGTGAGGGTGGGTGTGAGGGTGGGTGTGAGGGTGGGTGTGAGGGTGGGTGTGAGGGTGGGTGTGAGGGTGGGTGTGAGGGTGGGTGTGAGGGTGGGTGTGAGGGTGGGTGTGAGGGTGGGTGTGAGGGTGGGTGTGAGGGTGGGTGTGAGGGTGGGTGTGAGGGTGAGTGTGAGGGTGAGTGTGAGGGTGAGTGTGAGGGTGGGTGTGGGGGTGTGTGTGTGGGTGTGTGTGACGCTGTGTCAGTTACAGGTTTCTGCTCCCACCTTGCCACCCCTCTGGACAGCCACATGAGAAGTTCTCGTAATCTTCCGATTCCTGGCAAATGCCGCCATTTTTACAGGGGTGATTGGAGCAGGGAGCCAGAACATCCTCACAATTCACACCTGTGGTCAAAGGTCATCGTAATTACAAAGTGAACATTAAACTGAACACAAAACATGCAGCCTGACATCGGGATCAGCTCCCGGAGTGAGGCAGTAACAGGAGCGCGCTGGGATTCTCCCGATCGCCTGGAGCGAGGCAGCACCAGGAGCAGGCTGGGGCTGGGATTCTCCTGATGTCCTGCCGGGGATGGTTTAACTCAGGAAGCCAATCCCTTCAGCAAAGGCTGGACTAGACTTGATCGTGCTTCCTCCAACAGTCGACTAGCTGACCTTTATTACAAGACGGTTAAAATAGCATTTGGAAAAGTACATGGATGGGAAAGGATTAGCGGGATATGGGCCAAACGCGGGCAATTGGGACGAGCTGGGAGGGCCCCAGGGTCAGCATGGAGCAGTTGGGCCGAAGGGCCTGTTTCCGTGCTGTATTGCTCAATGACTGGAATAGAAGAATGAAGAGGTCTTGCTGCAGTTGGACAGAGTTTCAGTGGGACTGTCAGGGACAGTGTGTGCAGAATAGCTCTCCACATTGAAGAATAGAATAGCAGTGTGTCCCTGTCTCTGAACCCAAACTCAGGGTTCAAATCCCACTCCACAACGTGATGGTCACGGACATTGTGTTAATGTTTCAGGCAAACAGGATGAGAATCTTCCTGAACACCCTCCCAGCACAAGCCCGGGATGAGCGAGAGAGATTCCCGGGATGAGCGAGAGAGATTCCCGGCCAGCCGTGTGCTGGGAAGGACACTGGAGCCTTGGCCATCACCGCCCAGTGCCGGGGAAGGTCACCGTTGCTGCAGCAACCCAGATCCCTGGCTGATTGGTTGCAATGGAGACAGGACAGCAAAGGTTCCCCAGATTGGTCCCTGAGATAAGGGTGTTGTCCTATGAGGAGAGGCTGAGTAAACTGGGTTAATATTCTCTGGTGTTTAGAACGAGAGGTGATCTCACTGCGAGCAACAGGATTCTGAGGGGGTTTGACAGGGTGGACACTGAGAGAATGTTTCCCCGGTCGGGGAATCTAAACCCCGGGGTGCAGTCCCACAGGATAAAGAGCCGATTATGTGGGACTGAGATGAGGAGAAATTGCTTCACTCAAAGGGTTGTGAATCTTTGACATTTTCTCCTGACTCTCACTGGGGTACGGGTTCCACACACACTGACTCTCACTGGGGTATGGATCCCACACACACTGACTCTCACTGGGGTACGGGTTCCACACACACTGACTCTCACTGGGGTACGGGTCCCACACACACTGACTCTCACTGGGGTGCGGGTTCCACACACACTGATTCTCACTGGGGTACGGGTCCCACACACACTGACTCTCACTGGGGTACAGGTCCCGCACACACTGACTCTCACTGGGGTACGGGTCCCGCACACACTGACTCTCACTGGGGTATGGGTCCCACACACACTGACTCTCACTGGGGTACAGGTCCCGCACACACTGACTCTCACTGGGGTACGGGTCCCGCACACACTGACTCTCACTGGGGTATGGGTCCCACACACACTGACTCTCACTGGGGTATGGGTCCCACACACACTGACTCTCACTGGGGTATGGGTCCCACACATACTGACTCTCACTGGGGTACGGGTCCCACACACACTGACTCTCACTGGGGTACGGGTCCCACACACGCTGACTCTCACTGGGGTACGGGTCCCACACACACTGACTCTCACTGGGGTACGGGTCCCACACACACTGACTCTCACTGGGGTACGGGTCCCACACACACTGACTCTCACTGGGGTACGGGTTCCACACACACTGACTCTCACTGGGGTACGGGTTCCACACACACTGACTCTCACTGGGGTACAGTTCCCACACACACTGACTCTCACTGGGGTACGGGTCCCACACACACTGACTCTCACTGGGGTACGGGTCCCACACACACTGACTCTCACTGGGGTACGGGTCCCACACACACTGACTCTCACTGGGGTACGGGTCCCACACACACTGACTCTCACTGGGGTATGGGTCCCACACACACTGACTCTCACTGGGGTACGGGTTCCACACACACTGACTCTCACTGGGGTACGGTTCCCACACACACTGACTCTCACTGGGGTACGGGTCCCACACACACTGACTCTCACTGGGGTACGGGTCCCACACACACTGACTCTCACTGGGGTACGGGTCCCACACACACTGACTCTCACTGGGGTACGGGTCCCACACACACTGACTCTCACTGGGGTATGGGTCCCACACACACTGACTCTCACTGGGGTACGGGTTCCACACACACTGACTCTCACTGGGGTACGGGTTCCACATACACTGACTCTCACTGGGGTACGGGTCCCACACACACTGACTCTCACTGGGGTACGGGTCCCACACACACTGACTCTCACTGGGGTACGGGTCCCACACACACTGACTCTCACTGGGGTACAGTTCCCACACACACTGACTCTCACTGGGGTATGGGTCCCACACACACTGACTCTCACTGGGATACGGGTCCCACACACACTGACGTTCTGTGACTGAGACCTCCAGCAGGGGTCCCTGGACAGTAACGGGAGAGTTGCGGATGTTTTGCGCTCTAACTCTCTCCTGCTGTTTAAACCCAGCTCCACCAGACAAAACTCCCACAATACTCCAGTTATTAAACACCTGACCAGTTGCTTTTTGAATGAGATTAAAGGTTTGGGGGTGAAGTGGGTGTTTATGTGCCGCGGGTTTGAAAAGAGTTTAGTTTCTCTCTGCATTCTGTGACTGACTTATCCCCTGTCCAGTTACCATGGAGACGCTGTCGGGAGAGGAAAGGTGACGCCACTTCCAGCAATTGTTCCTGGTGGCAGCGATTCCCGATATCAGGAAGTTGGGAATGACTGGCCCCTCAGCAGGAAATCTGCTGCCTGTTTATCCCAGATTGGCTTAGGCTGCGTTTCCACTGCCAGCGCATGGCTAACGGAAACTGCCCAGAGAGGCCTGGCCGCGCCACTCAGCGACCCGGACAGCGCCCTCACCCGGGCAGCGCCCGCACCCGGACAGCGCCCTCACCCGGACAGCGCCCTCACCCGGGCAGCGCCCTCACCCGGGCAGCGCCCTCACCCGGACAGCGCCCTCACCCGGGCAGCGCCCTCACCCGGGCAGCGCCCTCACCCGGACAGCGCCCTCACCCGGACAGCGCCCTCACCCGGACAGCGCCCTCACCCGGACAGCGCCGACACCCGGGCCGCGCCACTCAGCGACCCGGGCAGCGCCCTCACCCGGGCAGCGCCCTCACCCGGGCAGCGCTCTCACACGGGCAGCGCCCTCACCCGGACAGCGCCGACACCCGGGCCGCGCCACTCAGCGACCCGGGCAGCGCCCTCACCCGGGCAGCGCCCGCACCCGGGCAGCGCTCTCACACGGGCAGCGCCCGCACCCGGGCAGCGCTCTCACACGGGCAGCGCCCTCACCCGGACAGCGCCCACACCCGGACAGCGCCCTCACCCGGGCAGCGCCCTCACCCGGGCAGCGCCCTCACCCGGGCAGCGCCCTCACCCGGACAGCGCCCTCACCCGGGCAGCGCCCACACCCGGACAGCGCCCTCACCCGGGCAGTGCCCTCACCCGGGCAGCGCCCTCACCCGGACAGCGCCCTCACACGGGCAGCGCCCTCACCCGGACAGCGCCCACACCCGGGCAGCGCCCTCACCCGGACAGCGCCCACACCCGGGCAGCGCCCTCACCCGGACAGCGCCCACACCCGGGCAGCGCCCTCACCCGGACAGCGCCCTCACCCGGGCAGCGCCCTCACCCGGACAGCGCCCTCACACGGGCAGCGCCCTCACCCGGACAGCGCCCACACCCGGGCAGTGCCCTCACACGGGCAGCGCCCTCACCCGGACAGCACGCCCTCACCCGGACAGCGCCCACACCCGGGCAGCGCCCTCACCCGGACAGCACGCCCTCACCGGGGCAGTGCCCACACCCGGACAGCGCCCTCACCCGGGCAGCGCCCACACCCGGGCAGCGCCCTCACCCGGACAGCGCCCTCACCCGGGCAGCGCCCACGCCCGGACAGCGCCCTCACCCGGACAGCGCCCTCACCCGGACAGCGCCCTCACCCGGGCAGCGCCCACACCCGGGCAGCGCCCACACCCGGGCAGCGCCCACACCCGGGCAGCGCAGACACCCGGGCAGCGCAGACACCCGGACAGCGCCCTCACCCGGGCAGCGCCCTCACCCGGGCAGCGCCCACATCCGGACAGCGCCCACATCCGGGCAGCGCCCACACCCGGGCAGCGTCCTCACCCGGGCAGCGCCCACACCCGGGCAGCGCCCACACCCGGGCAGCGCCCACACCCGGGCAGCGTCCTCACCCGGGCAGCGTCCTCACCCGGACAGCGCCCTCACCCGGGCAGCGCCCTCACCCGGACAGCGCCCTCACCCGGACAGCGCCCTCACCCGGGCAGCGCCCACACCCGGGCAGCGCCCACACCCGGGCAGCGCAGACACCCGGACAGCGCCCTCACCCGGGCAGCGCCCTCACCCGGGCAGCGCCCACATCCGGACAGCGCCCACATCCGGGCAGCGCCCACACCCGGGCAGCGTCCTCACCCGGGCAGCGCCCACACCCGGGCAGCGCCCACACCCGGGCAGCGCCCACACCCGGGCAGCGTCCTCACCCGGGCAGCGTCCTCACCCGGACAGCGCCCTCACCCGGACAGCGCCCTCACCCGGGCAGCGCCCTCACCCGGACAGCACCCTCACCCGGACAGCACCCTCACCCGGGCAGCGCCCTCACCCGGACAGCGTCCTCACCCGGACAGCGTCCTCACCCGGACAGCGTCCTCACCCGGACAGCACCCTCACCCGGACAGCGTCCTCACCCGGACAGCGTCCTCACCCGGACAGCGCCCACACCCGGACAGCGCCCTCACCCGGACAGCGCCCACACCCGGGCAGCGCCCTCACCCGGGCAGCGCCCACACCCGGGCAGCGTCCTCACCCGGACAGCGCCCACACCCGGACAGCGCCCTCACCCGGGCAGCGCCCACACCCGGGCAGCACCCTCACCCGGACAGCGCCCTCACCCGGGCAGCGCCCTCACCCGGACAGCACCCTCACCCGGACAGCGTCCTCACCCGGACAGCGTCCTCACCCGGACAGCGCCCACACCCGGACAGCGCCCTCACCCGGACAGCGCCCACACCCGGGCAGCGCCCTCACCCGGACAGCACCCTCACCCGGACAGCGCCCACACCCGGGCAGCGCCCACACCCGGGCAGCGCCAAACCCGGGCAGCGCCCACACCCGGGCAGCGCCCACACCCGGACAGCGCCCACACCCGGGCAGCGCCCACACCCGGGCAGCGCCCACACCCGGGCAGCGCCCACACCCGGGCAGCGCCCTCACCCGGGCCGCGCCCTCACCCGGGCCGCGCCCTCACCCGGGCAGCGCCCTCACCCGGACAGCGCCCACACCCGGGCAGCGCCCACACCCGGGCAGCGCCCACACCCGGGCAGCGCCCTCACCCGGGCAGCGCCCTCACCCGGGCAGCGCCCTCACCCGGGCAGCGCCCTCACCCGGGCCGCGCCCTCACCCGGGCAGCGCCCTCACCCGGACAGCGCCCACACCCGGACAGCGCCCTCACCCGGACAGCGCCCTCACCCGGGCAGCGCCCTCACCCGGGCCGCGCCCTCACCCGGACAGCGTCCTCACCCGGACAGCGCCCACACCCGGACAGCGCCCTCACCCGGACAGCACGCCCTCACCCGGACAGCGTCCTCACCCGGGCAGCGCCCTCACCCGGGCCGCGCCCTCACCCGGACAGCGCCCTCACCCGGACAGCGCCCTCACCCGGGCAGCGCCCTCACCCGGGCAGCGCCCTCACCCGGGCAGCGCCCTCACCCGGGCAGCGCCCTCACCCGGGCAGCGCCCTCACCCGGGCAGCGCCCTCACCCGGGCAGCGCCCTCACCCGGACAGCGCCCTCACCCGGACAGCGCCCACAACCGGGCAGCGCCCTCACCCGGGCAGCACGGCAACACCCGGACAGCGCCCTCACCCGGGCAGCGCCCTCACCCGGACAGCGCCCACACCCGGACAGCGCCCACAACCGGGCCGCGCCCTCACCCGGGCAGCACGGCAACACCCGGACAGCGCCCACACCCGGGCAGCACCCTAACCCGGGCAGCGCCCTCACCCGGACAGCACCCTCACCCGGGCAGCGCCCACACCCGGGCAGCGCCCTCACCGGGGCAGCGCCCTCACCGGGGCAGCGCCCACACCCGGACAGCGCCCTCACCCGGACAGCGCCCTCACCCGGACAGCGCCCTCACCCGGACAGCGCCCTCACCCGGACAGCGCCCTCGCCCGGACAGCACCCTCACCCGGACAGCACCATCACCCGGACAGCACCATCACCCGGACAGCGCCCTCACCAGGGCAGTGCCCACACCCGGGCAGCGCCCTCACCCGGACAGCACCCTCACCCGGACAGCACCCTCACCCGGACAGCACCATCACCCGGACAGCGCCCTCACCCGGACAGCACGCCCTCACCGGGGCAGTGCCCACACCCGGACAGCACCCTCACCCAGACAGCGCCCTCACCCGGACAGCGCCCTCACCGGGGCAGTGCCCACACCCGGGCAGCACCCACACCCGGACAGCGCCCTCACCCGGGCAGCGCCCTCACCCGGGCAGCGCCCTCACCCGGGCAGCGCCCTCACCCGGGCAGCGCCCTCACCCGGGCAGCACGGCAACACCCGGACAGCCCCCTCACCTGGGCAGCACGGCAACACCCGGACAGCCCCCTCACCCGGGCAGCGCCCTCACCCGGACAGCGCCCACACCCGGGCAGCGCCCACACCCGGGCAGCGCCCACACCCGGGCAGCGCCCTCACCCGGACAGCGCCCACACCCGGACAGCGCCCTCACCCGGACAGCGCCCACACCCGGGCAGCGCCCACACCCGGACAGCGCCCTCACCCGGGCAGCACCCACACCCGGGCAGCACCCACACCCGGACAGCGCCCTCACCCGGGCAGCGCCCTCACCCGGACAGCGCCCACACCCGGACAGCGCCCACACCCGGACAGCGCCCTCACCCGGGCCGCGCCCTCACCCGGGCAGCACGGCAACACCCGGACAGCGCCCTCACCCGGGCAGCACCCACACCCGGGCAGCACCCACACCCGGACAGCGCCCACACCCGGGCAGCGCCCACACCCGGACAGCGCCCACACCCGGACAGCGCCCTCACCCGGGTAGCACGGCAACACCCGGGCAGCGCCCACACCCGGACAGCGCCCACACCCGGACAGCGCCCTCACCCGGGCCGCGCCCTCACCCGGGCAGCGCCCACACCCGGGCAGCGCCCACACCCGGGCAGCGCCCTCACCCGGGCAGCGCCCTCACCCGGGCAGCGCCCTCACCCGGGCAGCGCCCTCACCCGGGCAGCACCCACACCCGGACAGCGCCCTCACCCGGGCAGCGCCCTCACCCGGGCAGCGCCCACACCCGGGCAGCGCCCACACCCGGACAGCGCCCTCACCCGGGCAGCGCCCTCACCCGGGCAGCGCCCTCACCCGGGCAGCGCCCACACCCGGGCAGCGCCCACACCCGGACAGCGCCCTCACCCGGGCAGCGCCCTCACCCGGGCAGCGCCCTCACCCGGGCAGCGCCCTCACCCGGGCAGCGCCCTCACCCGGGCAGTGCCCTCACACGGACAGCGCCCTCACCCGGACAGCGCCCTCACCCGGACAGCACGCCCTCACCAGGGCAGCACCCACACCCAGACAGCGCCCACACCGGGGCAGCACCCACACCCAGACAGCGCCCACACCGGGGCAGCACCCTCACCCGGGCAGCGCCCTCACCGGGGCAGCACCCTCACCCGGACAGCGCCCTCACCCGGACAGCGCCCTCACCCGGACAGCACGCCCTCACCCGGGCAGCGCCCTCACCCGGGCAGTGCCCACACCCGGGCAGCGCCCTCACCCGGACAGCACCCTCACCCGGACAGCGCCCTCACCCGGACAGCACGCCCTCACCGGGGCAGTGCCCACACCCGGACAGCGCCCTCACCCGGACAGCACCCTCACCCGGACAGCGCCCTCACCCGGACAGCGCCCTCACCGGGGCAGTGCCCACACCCGGACAGCACCCTCACCCGGACAGCGCCCACACCCGGGCAGCGCCCTCACCCGGACAGCGCCCACACCCGGGCAGCGCCCTCACCCGGACAGCGCCCACACCCGGACAGCACCCTCACCCGGACAGCGCCCACACCCGGGCAGCGCCCTCACCCGGACAGCGCCCACACCCGGGCAGCGCCCACACCCGGGCAGCGCCCACACCCGGACAGCACCCTCACCCGGACAGCGCCCTCACCCGGGCAGCGCCCTCACCCGGACAGCGCCCACACCCGGACAGCACCCTCACCCGGACAGCACCCTCACCCGGACAGCGCCCACACCCGGACAGCACCCTCACCCGGACAGCGCCCACACCCGGGCAGCGCCCTCACCCGGGCAGCGCCCTCACCCGGACAGCGCCCTCACCCGGGCAGCGCCCACACCCGGGCAGCGCCCACACCCGGACAGCACCCTCACCCGGACAGCGCCCACACCCGGACAGCGCCCACACCCGGACAGCGCCCTCACCCGGGCAGCGCCCTCACCCGGACAGCGCCCACACCCGGACAGCGCCCACACCCGGGCAGCGCCCTCACCCAGGCAGCGCGCCCTCACCCGGGCAGCGCGCCCTCACCCGGGCAGCGCCCTCACCCGGACAGCACGCCCTCACCCGGACAGCACGCCCTCACCCGGACAGCGCCCACACCCGGGCAGCGCCCTCACCCGGGCAGCGCCCTCACCCGGGCAGCGCCCTCACCCGGACAGCACGCCCTCACCCGGACAGCACGCCCTCACCCGGACAGCGCCCACACCCGGACAGCGCCCTCACCCGGGCAGCGCCCTCACCCGGGCAGCGCCCTCACCCGGACAGCGCCCTCACCCGGGCAGCGCCCTCACCCGGACAGCGCCCTCACCCGGGCAGAATGGGTGAGGCTCTGATAGACTGAGCCGTGGGGCAGAGTGACCCACACCCCCACCGCCCGCCCACCTCCCCCCCCCCCCCCCCCCGGACCCCCAGCCCCCGGACCCCCAGCCCACGGGCCCCCGGACCCCCAGCCCCCGGACCCCCAGCCCCCGGACCCCCAGTCCGTTACCTGCGTACGGTAAGACACAGTTACATTTGTAACCAGCCACATCATCAATACAGCTGCCCTGATTCAGGCAGGGATTGGACGCACATTCATTGATGTTCGTCTGGCAGTTGGGGCCTGCAACAGAAACAAAGGCGTCAGTGAAAAGAACTGCACGGATTGTCACAACTCTGAATCTGAGAGAGAGAGAAAGGGAAAGAGAGACAAAGAGAGAGCGAGAAAGGGAGAGTGAGTGAGAGAGAGAGTGATGGAAAGAGAGAGAGAAACACCCAGATAAAGGGAGGGGAGGGTGAGAAAGAGAAAAGACTAAGAGAGGGAAGAGGGAGAATGAGACAGAGAGAGAAAGAATCAGAGAGAGAGAGAGGGAAGAAATCAAAATAAAGACAGACAGAGAATGTCACTGACACACAAACAGACGCACAATCCTGCTGTCGGTAACAGCGACAGGGTCTTACAGTGCCGGCTTTCCCAGCGGCTGGGCTGCATTCAACGAGAAACCCTGCGGAAAACAGCGGGATAGTAAGATCCCACAGCCAGAGAGTGACACGCCACATCCTGGCACCGGCAAACCCAAGGCAGTGAGGGAGAAAAACCCCTCCAGAGTCACACACACACATTGCCCCGTGTACAATGGCGGGCACTCCCTGTGGGAGACGCACTGTGGGAGGCGCACTGTGGGACGCGCACTGTGGGAGGCGCACTGTGGGACGCGCACTGTGGGGCGCGCAGTGCCGGGGGCGCACTGTCGGGGGCGCGCTGTCGGGGGCGCGCTGTCGGGGGCGCGCTGTCGGGGGCGCGCTGTCGGGGGCGCGCTGTCGGGGGCGCGCTGTCAGGGGCGCACTGTCGGGGCGCGCACTGTCGGGGGCGCGCTGTCGGGGGCGCACTGTCGGGGGCGCGCTGTCGGGGGCGCACTGTCGGGGGCGCACTGTCGGGGGCGCACTGTCGGGGCGCGCACTGTCGGGGGTGCACTGTCGGGGCGCGCACTGTCGGGGGCGCGCTGTCGGGGGCGCGCTGTCGGGGGCGCGCTGTCGGGGGCGCGCTGTCGGGGGCGCGCTGTCGGGGGCGCACTGTCGGGGGTGCACTGTCGGGGCGCGCACTGTCGGGGGCGCGCTGTCGGGGGCGCGCTGTCGGGGGCGCGCTGTCGGGGGCGCACTGTCGGGGGCGCGCTGTCGGGGGCGCGCTGTCGGGGGCGCACTGTCGGGGCGCGCTGTCGGGGGCGCGCTGTCGGGGCGCGCACTGTCGGGGCGCGCACTGTCGGGGCGCGCACTGTCGGGGGCGCACTGTGGGACGCACAGTGCCGGGGGCGCGCTGTCGGGGGCGCGCTGTCGGGGGCGCGCTGTCAGGGGCGCGCTGTCGGGGGCGCGCTGTCGGGGGCGCGCTGTCGGGGGCGCGTTGTCGGGGGCGCGCTGTCGGGGGCGCGCTGTCGGGGGCGCGCTGTCGGGGGCGCGCTGTCGGGGGCGCGCTGTCGGGGGCGCGCTGTCGGGGCGCGCTGTCGGGGGCGCACTGTCGGGGCGCGCTGTCGGGGGCGCACTGTCGGGGGCGCACTGTCGGGGGCGCGCTGTCGGGGGCGCGCTGTCGGGGCGCGCACTGTCGGGGCGCGCACTGTCGGGGCGCGCACTGTCGGGGGCGCACTGTGGGACGCACAGTGCCGGGGGCGCGCTGTCGGGGGCGCGCTGTCGGGGGCGCGCTGTCGGGGGCGCGCTGTCGGGGGCGCGCTGTCGGGGGCGCGCTGTCGGGGGCGCGCTGTCGGGGGCGCGCTGTCGGGGGCGCGCTGTCGGGGGCGCGCTGTCGGGGGCGCGCTGTCGGGGGCGCGCTGTCGGGGGCGCGCTGTCGGGGGCGCGCTGTCGGGGGCGCGCTGTCGGGGGCGCGCTGTCGGGGGCGCGCTGTCGGGGGCGCGCTGTCGGGGGCGCGCTGTCGGGGGCGCGCTGTCGGGGGCGCGCTGTCGGGGGCGCGCTGTCGGGGGCGCGCTGTCGGGGGCGCGCTGTCGGGGGCGCGCTGTCGGGGGCGCGCTGTCGGGGGCGCGCTGTCGGGGGCGCGCTGTCGGGGGCGCGCTGTCGGGGGCGCGCTGTCGGGGGCGCGCTGTCGGGGACGCGCTGTCGGGGGTGCGCTGTCGGGGGCGCGCTGTCGGGGGCGCGCTGTCGGGGGCGCGCTGTCGGGGGCGCGCTGTCGGGGACGCGCTGTCGGGGACGCGCTGTCGGGGGCGCGCTGTCGGGGACGCGCTGTCGGGGACGCGCTGTCGGGGACGCGCTGTCGGGGACGCGCTGTCGGGGACGCGCTGTCGGGGGCGCGCTGTCGGGGACGCGCTGTCGGGGACGCGCTGTCGGGGACGCGCTGTCGGGGGCGCGCTGTCGGGGGCGCGCTGTCGGGGGCGCGCTGTCGGGGGCGCGCTGTCGGGGGCGCACTGTCAGACGCGCGCACACTTGGTGACAAAGCTGCCCCACACAGTCGGACAGCACTCACTGCCACCTCCCCCACCCCCATCCCCCCAACTCCATGCGACACAATTGGGAGGAAATCGCTCTGTGTTACTTACCTCGGTAACCGGGGCGACAGTCACACAGGTAGCCATTGTTCATGTCCCGACATGACCCCCCATTCACACAGGGGTGAGACTCACACTCGTTAACATTCAGATCACAGTTTGTACCCGTCCAGCCTGGACTGCACTCACAGCTATACCTGTCAGAGAAAGAACAGATTCAGCATTGTCCACAACTCCCTCCACACTGTCCCCATCAAACTCTCCCAGGACAGGTACAGCACGGGGTTAGATACAGAGTAAAGCTCCCTCTACACTGTCCCCCATCAAACACTCCCAGGACAGGTACAGCACGGGGTTAGATACAGAGTAAAGCTCCCTCTACACTGTCCCCATCAAACTCTCCCAGGACAGGTACAGCACGGGGTTAGATACAGAGTAAAGCTCCCTCTACACTGTCCCCCATCAAACACTCCCAGGACAGGTACAGCACGGGGTTAGATACAGAGTAAAGCTCCCTCTACACTGTCCCCATCAAACTCTCCCAGGACAGGTACAGCACGGGGTTAGATACAGAGTAAAGCTCCCTCTACACTGTCCCCCATCAAACACTCCCAGGACAGGTACAGCACGGGGTCAGATACAGAGCAAAGCTCCCTCTACACTGTCCCCATTGAACACTCCCAGGACAGGTACAGCACGGGGTTAGATACAGAGTAAAGCTCCCTCTACACTGTCCCCCATCAAACACTCCCAGGACAGGTACAGCACGGAGTTAGATACAGAGTAAAGCTCCCTCTACACTGTCCCCATTAAACACTCCCAGGACAGGTACAGCACGGGGTTAGATTCAGAGCAAAGCTCCCTCTACACTGTCCCCATCAAACTCTCCCAGGACAGATACAGCACGGGGTGAGATACGGAGTAAAGCTCCCTCTACACTGTCCCCATCAAACACTCCCAGAACAGGTACAGCACGGGGTTAGATACAGAGTAAAGCTCCCTCTACACTGCCCCCATCAAACACTCCCAGGACAGGTACAGCACGGGGTTAGATTCAGAGCAAAGCTCCCTCTACACTGTCCCCATCAAACTCTCCCAGGACAGATACAGCACGGGGTTAGATACAGAGTAAAGCTCCCTCTACACTGCCCCATCAAACACTCCCAGGACAGGTACAGCACGGGGTCAGATACAGAGTAAAACTCCCTCTACACTGCCCCCATCAAACACTCCCAGGACAGGTACAGCACGGGGTTAGATACAGAGTAAAGCTCCCTCTACACTGCCCCCATCAAACACTCCCAGGACAGGTACAGCACGGGGTTAGATACAGAGTAAAGCTCCCTCTACACTGCCCCCATCAAACACTCCCAGGACAGGTACAGCACGGGGTTAGATACAGAGTAAAGCTCCCTCTACACTGTCCCCATCAAACACTCCCAGGACAGGTACAGCACGGGGTTAGATACAGAGTAAAGCTCCCTCTACACTGTCCCCATCAAACACTCCCAGGACAGGTACAGCACGGGGTTAGATACAGAGTAAAGCTCCCTCTACACTGCCCCCATCAAACACTCCCAGGACAGGTACAGCACGGGGTTAGATACAGAGTAAAGCTCCCTCTACACTGTCCCCATCAAACACTCCCTGGACAGGTACAGCACGGGGTTAGATACAGAGTAAAGCTCCCTCTACACTGTCCCCCATCAAACACTCCCAGGACAGGTACAGCACGGGGTTAGATACAGAGTAAAGCTCCCTCTACACTGTCCCCATCAAACACTCCCAGGACAGGTACAGCACGGGGTTAGATACAGAGTAAAGCTCCCTCTACACTGTCCCCATCAAACACTCCCAGGACAGGTACAGCACGGGGTTAGATTCAGAGCAAAGCTCCCTCTACACTGTCCCCATCAAACTCTCCCAGGACAGATACAGCACGGGGTTAGATACAGAGTAAAGCTCCC
The DNA here is from genome assembly GCF_964213995.1 of Mustelus asterias. Taxonomy (NCBI): domain Eukaryota; kingdom Metazoa; phylum Chordata; class Chondrichthyes; order Carcharhiniformes; family Triakidae; genus Mustelus; species Mustelus asterias. The sequence continues at coordinate 31,810 of NW_027592547.1, read as the reverse complement.
TCTACACTGCCCCATCAAACACTCCCAGGACAGGTACAGCACGGGGTCAGATACAGAGTAAAACTCCCTCTACACTGCCCCCATCAAACACTCCCAGGACAGGTACAGCACGGGGTTAGATACAGAGTAAAGCTCCCTCTACACTGTCCCCATCAAACACTCCCAGGACAGGTACAGCACGGGGTTAGATACAGAGTAAAGCTCCCTCTACACTGTCCCCATCAAACACTCCCAGGACAGGTACAGCACGGGGTTAGATACAGAGTAAAGCTCCCTCTACACTGTCCCCATCAAACACTCCCAGGACAGGTACAGCACGGGGTTAGATACAGAGTAAAGCTCCCTCTACACTGTCCCCATCAAACACTCCCAGGACAGGTACAGCACGGGGTTAGATACAGAGTAAAGCTCCCTCTACACTGCCCCCATCAAACACTCCCAGGACAGGTACAGCACGGGGTTAGATACAGAGTAAAGCTCCCTCTACACTGTCCCCATCAAACACTCCCTGGACAGGTACAGCACGGGGTTAGATACAGAGTAAAGCTCCCTCTACACTGTCCCCCATCAAACACTCCCAGGACAGGTACAGCACGGGGTTAGATACAGAGTAAAGCTCCCTCTACACTGTCCCCATCAAACACTCCCAGGACAGGTACAGCACGGGGTTAGATACAGAGTAAAGCTCCCTCTACACTGTCCCCATCAAACACTCCCAGGACAGGTACAGCACGGGGTTAGATGCAGAGTAAAGCTCCCTCTACACTGTCCCCCATCAAACACTCCCAGGACAGGTACAGCACGGGGTTAGATACAGAGTAAAGCTCCACCTCATTTCCCTGGTCAGACCCATCCCCATCCCCTGTCGTGATTGGGTGACTGAGGGATACATACCCATTGAGGTTGTCTTTACATTCTCCGTGAATACAGGGGTTGCTGTTACACTCATTCACCTCCGAGAAACACACCAAGTCGTGGTAGCCCTCGGGACAGGTACAGGTGAAGCTGTTGATGTTGTCTGTGCAGGTTCCCCCGTTGTGGCAGGGGTTTGATGCACATTCATCAATGTTAATGTTACACATGGGACCTGAAACATAGGAGCAGCATACCAACATTATCCAGGGTGGCTGGAATATTCAGATGGGTTGTTGTGGCAATATTGTGAATATTAATGAGCAAATTGTGTCAGAATACGATTGTAAATAAATACCGTGAGGAAACACAAATATTACTCAGGCCGATGGTGATTATCTCCATATTTATAAAGTATTACAGCTGAGTTTCAGAATGTTAACTCGAGTAGCACTGACATCTGACAAAATCTTATGGTAAACCTTTCAATATAAATGGCAGCATTCTGGTGAAAATAAGGAAATTAATAAGGAAACATGGTGGTAAAGTAATGAGTTGAGGGCAGCCCGGAGTCTTGCTCCTCATCCAGTCACCCCTTCACTCCTCAGGGTAACATCGGGGCAGATCTAAATGTGTTGCTTCCTCAGCCGAATAGCCACTCAACAATTTGGGCCTTGCACAGTGGTTTCTGTCATTGTTCCATATCCCAGTGAGAGTCAGTATGTGTGGGATCCGTACCCCAGTGAGAGTCAGTGTGTGTGGGATCCGTACCCCAGTGAGAGTCAGTGTGTGGGGAACCCGTACCCCAGTGAGAGTCAGTGTGTGTGGGATCCGTACCCCAGTGAGAGTCAGTATGTGTGGGATCCGTACCCCAGTGAGAGTCAGTGTGTGTGGGATCCGTACCCCAGTGAGAGTCAGTGTGTGTGGGACCCGTACCCCAGTGAGAGTCAGTGTGTGTGGAACCCGTACCCCAGTGAGAGTCAGTGTGTGTGGGACCCGTACCCCAGTGAGAGTCAGTGTGTGTGGAACCCGTACCCCAGTGAGAGTCAGTGTGTGTGGTACCCATACCCCAGTGAGAGTCAGTGTGTGTGGAACCCGTACCCCAGTGAGAGTCAGTGTGTGTGGGACCTGTACCCCAGTGAGAGTCAGTGTGTGTGGGACCCATACCCCAGTGAGAGTCAGTGTGTGTGGGACCCATATCCCAGTGAGAGTCAGTGTGTGTGGGACCCGTACCCCAGTGAGAGTCAGTGTGTGTGGAACCCGTACCCCAGTGAGAGTCAGTGTGTGTGGGACACATATCCCAGTGAGAGTCAGTGTGTGTGGGACCCGTACCCCAGTGAGAGTCAGTGTGTGTGGAACCCATACCCCAGTGAGAGTCAGTGTGTGTGGAACCCGTACCCCAGTGAGAGTCAGTGTGTGTGGAACCCATACCCCAGTGAGAGTCAGTGTGTGTGGGACCCGTACCCCAGTGAGAGTCAGTGTGTGTGGAACCCATACCCCAGTGAGAGTCAGTGTGTGTGGTACCCGTACCCCAGTGAGAGTCAGGGTGTGTGGAACCCGTACCCCAGTGAGAGTCAGTGAGTGTGGGGCCCACACCCCACTGAGAATCAGTGTGTGTAGAATCCGTACCCCAGTGAGAGTCAGTGTGTGTGGAACCCGTACCCCAGTGAGAGTCAGTGTGTGTGGGACCCGTACCCCAGTGAGAGTCAGTGTGTGTGGGACCCGTACCCCAGTGAGAGTCAGTGTGTGTGGGACCCGTACCCCAGTGAGAGTCAGTGTGTGTGGGACCCGTACCCCAGTGAGAGTCAGTGTGTGTGGGACCCGTACCCCAGTGAGAGTCAGTGTGTGTGGGACCCGTACCCCAGTGAGAGTCAGTGTGTGTGGGACCCGTACCCCAGTGAGAGTCAGTGTGTGTGGGACCCGTACCCCAGTGAGAGTCAGTGTGTGTGGGACCCGTACCCCAGTGAGAGTCAGTGTGTGTGGGACCCGTACCCCAGTGAGAGTCAGTGTGTGTGGGACCCGTACCCCAGTGAGAGTCAGTGTGTTTGCCCTCTGAAGCAAGTTGGAAATTCAGATTGTGTGAGAGATTATTTTGGTGGTGAGTTCCTGAGTCTATCAGTGAGTTCTGTAATCTCTCAGCTCTTCAAGTTAAACTTGCAGCGGTTGCTGTGCGGGTGCTGAACGAGTTCCTTCTGCATTAACAAAAAACAAAGTCTCCAATTCCTCAGGTGGGTGATTGGTTGGGGTCCACCGGCCCCAGGTCTTTGGGGGCAGCAGTTCAAGCTGTAATGCAAGACACCAGATGGACCGTCATAATGGGCCTTTTATCTGGCAGCCGAGCCAGCCTCCTTCCTCGGAGGAAGCTGTACCCGTTCCTGAGGCCTAGTCAGGCCTTGAAGGGCCTGTGATTCAGATGTAGCGTGGTAATAGGGAAAGACTGCCTGAGAACGGGAGCACAGGAGGGAGAAAGAGGGAGTGAGGGAGGGGGGAGGGACAGAGAAAGAGAGAATGAGGGAGTGGGCAAGGAAGTGAGGGAGGGGGTGACAGAAGAAATGAGGGCGGCGAGGGAGGGAGGGAGGGAGGGAGGGAGGCGAGGGCGGCGAGGGAGGGAGGGAGCAGTCAGGGAGCAGTCAGGCCAGGGGAGGGAGGGAGCAGTCAGGCCAGGGAAGGGAACATGATAGCCCTGGGAAGTGGGACAGGGCTGCCTGCCTGCTGTTGGATTCGCTGCATTCACTCCGGCTCCTTCATTTACCTGTTCCCATTGACTGGGTTCAGGCAGAGGCACCGTTGCCCTGGCAACGCAAGCTCCACTTTTATCACCACACCTGTGAAGAATATAATTTTCAATGGGGTTTAAATCCGATTTGAAGAGGGCGGCGGTGCAGAGACAAGGGCCCTTTGAGGCTGCAGCAGCCTCTCTGCTATTCCCAGAATCTCTACAGTGCAAGAAGGAGACCCTTCAGCCCATCAAGTCTGTACCAATTCTGGTCATGATGTGGAGATGTCGGCGTTGGACTGGGGTGAACACAGTAAGAGTTTTAGCAACACCAGGTTAAAGTCCAACAGGTTTATTTGGTAGCAAATACCAAGTTGTTAAAACTCTTACCCAATTCTGGTCACCACACGACCAGAAGGACGTGGAGGCTTTGGAGGGAGTGCAGAAAAGGTTTACCAGGATGTTGCCTGGAGGGTATTAGCTATGAGGAGAGATTGAATAAACTGGGATTGTTCTCCCTGGAAAGACGGAGGCTGAAGGGCGACCGGATAGAAGTTTATAAAATTATGAGGGGTGTGGATAGGGTGAACAGTTGGAAGCTTTTTCCCAGGGGCAGAAATGACAATTACAGGGGGCACAAGTTCAAGGTGAGGGGGGAAAGGTTCAGTGGAGATGTGCGGGGGGAGTTTTTTACACAGAGGGTGGTGGGGGCCTGGAATGGACTGCCACACATGGTGGTTGAGGTGGACACGTTAGTGACATTTAAGACTTATCTGGATAGACACATGAACAGCTGGGGAATAGAGTTTAGATAGGACAACGTGATCAGCACAGGCTTGGAGGGCCGAAGGGCCTGTTCCTGTGCTGTACTGTTCTTTGTTCTTTGTAATCCCCCTCACATCTTGGGACACTAAGGGGCAATTTAAAATGGCCAATTCACCTAACCTGCACTTGTTTTGAATTGTGGGAGGAAACCGGAGCACCCGGAGGAAATCCACACAGACACAGGGAGAATGTGCAAACTCCGCACAGACAGTGACCTGAGGCCGGAATTGAACCCGGGTCCCTGACGCTGTGAGGCAGCAGTGCTGACCCACTGTGCCACCGTGCCGCTCTGACTGTGAATGTCACATGGACCCAGAGAGAAGCAGCTGTTTACCCTCAATTGGGATTGGGGACTCCGTCAAAACGGGGATGAGAGGAGATGAGAGGAGGAGGAGAGTGAGTGAGGGGAGGGGGGAGCAGGGGAGTGATGGGAGGGGGGAGCGGGGGGGATGAGGGGAGGGAGGAGCTGGGGGGAGTGAGGGGAGGGGGAGCAGGGGGTGAGGGAGCATGGGGATGAGGGGAGGGGGGAGTGAGGGGAGGGGGGAGTGAGGGGAGGGGGGAGTGAGGGGAGGGGGAGTGAGGGGAGGGGGAGTGAGGGGAGGGGGAGTGAGGGGAGGGGGAGTGAGGGGAGGGGGAGTGAGGGGAGGGGGAGTGAGGGGAGGGGGGAGTGAGGGGAGGGGGAGTGAGGGGAGGGGGAGTGAGGGGAGGGGGAGTGAGGGGAGGGGGAGTGAGGGGAGGGGGAGTGAGGGGAGGGGGAGTGAGGGGAGGGGGAGTGAGGGGGGAGCATGGGGGTGAGGGGAGGGGGGGGTGAGGGGAGGGGGGAGTGAGGGGAGGGGGGAGTGAGGGGAGGGGGAGTGAGGGGAGGGGGAGTGAGGGGAGGGTGAGTGAGGGGAGGGGGAGTGAGGGGAGGGGGAGTGAGGGGAGGGGGAGTGAGGGGAGGGGGAGTGAGGGGAGGGGGAGTGAGGGGAGGGGGAGTGAGGGGAGGGGGAGTGAGGGGAGGGGGAGTGAGGGGAGGGGGAGTGAGGGGAGGGGGAGTGAGGGGAGGGGGAGTGAGGGGAGGGGGAGTGAGGGGAGGGGGAGTGAGGGGAGGGGGGAGCAGGGGGTGAGGGGAGGGGGGAGTGAGGGAAGGGGATGCAGTGCTGGAGAGGGGAGCAGGGGAGTGATGGGAGGGGGGAGCGGGGGGGATGAGGGGAGGGGGGAATGAGGGGAGGGGGAGCAGGGGGTGAGGGGAGGGGGGAGCATGGGGCTGAGGGGAGGGGGGAGTGAGGGGAGGGGGAGTGAGGGGAGGGGGGAGCAGGGGGTGAGGGGAGGAGGGAGCATGGGGATGAGGGGAGGGGGGAGTGAGGGGAGGGGGGAGTGATGGGAGGGGGGAGTGAGGGGAGGGGGGAGTGAGGGGAGGGGGAGCAGGGGGTTGAGGGGAGGGGATGCGGGGGAGGTGATGGGAGGGGGGAGGGAGGTGAAAGGAGGGGGGAGCAGGGGGGTGAGGGGAGGGGAGAGTGAGGGGAGGGGGGAACAGGGGGTTGAGGGGGGTATGGAGGGGGTGACGGGAGGAGGAGAAGGTGGTGAGGGATAATGAGAGGAGTGGGAGGGTATGAGGGTGAGAAAATGAGGCAGTGGCGAATTAGGATTGAGGGGAATGCAGGACAAGAGGACAGTGTGAGGGGCAGAGGGATGAGGGGCAGAGGGATGAGGGGCAGAGGGATGAGGGGCAGAGGGATGAGGGGCAGAGGGATGAGGGGCAGAGGGCAAGTGGAGATCTCCCATGCCAACGGTGGGAGACTGGACTGTGAGCGTGAGCGGGTGATTGGCACTCAGATGCCTAAAAGATCAGCAACAACAGAAAAGGAAATTCTCTTTTATCAAAAGCGTACATTTTTCCTGAATTAGCTGCCTCGGGAAACTGATGTGAGTCACGGGGAGGGAGCAGAGTGCGAGTGACAGAGAGACTGGCGTTGCTGCAGGATCCCTGGGGCGGTGGATATGGGGTGGGGGGGAATCTTACAGGGTGTACGCAGCTCGGGAGGAACATCACCAACAACTTGCATTTATATAGCACCTTGCAGTGTTATATAACAAAGTATACAACCAATCCACACGGAGAGATTTTAGGACACGTGTCATAGTGTATCCGGAGCCCCAGACCCAGTCACCATTGCCGGAGTGAGGATCAGGGATACTCAAGGGACCAGAATAGGAGCAGCAGGAATAGCTCAGGGGGGTTGTGGGGCTGGAGGAGATTACGGAGATGGGGGGGTGGGGGAGGGGGCGGCATGGAGGGTCTTCAAAGCAAGTACAAGTTTAAACTCAAGGCTGTGCTTAAGCAGGAGAAAAGTAAAGTTTATTTATTCGTCACAAGAAGGCTTACATTAACACTGCAATGAAGTTACTGTGAAATTCCCCTATTCGCCACCCTCCGGCGCCTGTTCGGGTCAATGCACCCTAACCAGCACGTCTTTCAGACTGCGGGAGGAAACCGGGGCACCCGGAGGAAGCCCACGCAGACATGGGGAGAATGTGCAGACTCCGCACAGACAGTGACCCAAGCTGGGAATCGAACCCGGGTCCCTGGCGCCGGTGACCACTGCGCCACCGTGCCGCCCAAATGTAGGCGAGTGATCACAGGGGCGATGGGTGAATGGGATTTGGTGAAAGTTAGTTCACAAAAGGCAGTATTTTAGATAAGATCAAGTTTCGGGGGGGTGGAGTGTGGGGGAACAGCAAGGATTGTGTGGGAATAATCAGGCTGGAATTAACGAGGGTGCGGCTCAGGGTTTCAACAGCAGAGGAACAGAGACAAGGGGATAATTTCCCCATTCCGCCTGCCATGGAAACCATAGCGGGCCGGGGTGTGTGTGTGTGTGTGTGTGTGTGTGTGTGGTGGGGGGTGGGGTGTGTGTGTGTGTGTGTGTGTGTGTGTGTGGGGTGGGGGGGTGTGTGTGTGGGGTGGGGGGGTGGGGTGTGTGTGTGTGTGTGTGTGTGTGTGTGTGTGTGTGTGTGTGTGTGTGTGTGTGTGTGTGTGTGGATCATGCAAAGATCCGTTGACCTTAGGTGGGATTTTCCGGTTTCGGACCGAGCGCGGCAGGAAAATCCCGCCCATGGGGTGGGACAAGGAATGTTAGCGAGTTCAGGGTGAGTCTTACCTGTGTATCCAACCTCACAGACACAGTCGTAACTGTTAATCTGATCAATGCAGTTGCCATATTCACAGGGGTTACTGGCGCAATCGTCTAAATTTGTCTCACAGTTTACACCTGCGGGAGGAATAACGTATCCAGCGATTAAAAACTTAAACCTTGAGCGCCACAACAAATAAAGATGATTAGAAGAAGCAGTTATAGAGTCGTAGAGGTTTACAGCATGGAAACAGGCCTTTCGGCCCAACTTGTCCATGCTGCCCCTTTTTGTTTTAACCCCTAAACTGGTCCCAATTGCCCGCATTTGGCCCATATCCCTCTATACCCATCGTACCCATGGAGCTATCTAAATGCTTTTCAAAAGACAAAATTGTACCCGCCTCTACTACTACCTCTGGCAGCTTGTTCCAGACACTCACCACCCTCTCTGTGAAAAAGTTGCCCCTCTGGACCCTTTTGTATCTCTCCCCTCTCACCTTAAACCTATGCCCTCTAATTTTAGACTCTCCCACCTTTGGGAAAAGATAAAGACTATCTCGCTGATCTGTGCCCCTCATTATTTTATAGACCTCCATAAGATCACCCCTCAGCCTCCTACGCTCCAGAGAAAAAAGTCCCAGTCTATTCAGCCCCTCCTTATAACTCAATCCATCAAGTCCCGGTAGCATCCTAGTAAATCTTTTCTGCACTTTTTCTAGTTTAATAATATCCTTTCTATACAACTGAAAGTTAGAAAGATGTGTGTTTTGGTGCCACCCATCGGCAACTCAGAACATTCCCAAAACCACAACCGCGGTGATGCTTTGTGAAGCGTAGCCACTGTTGTAATGCAGGAATCACGGCAGCCAATTTGTGCACAGCAAGATCCCACAAACAACAATGTGACAATAATTAAATCATCTGATTTCTGAGTTCAGGGATTACAGAGTTTAAGGCACTCCAGATAAATGGGAAGAAAACGCGGTGGGGGAGTTTCCGGGGAAAATGAGGAATGGGGGGGAGGGGGGGGGAGGGGGGGGGAGTGGATGTGATAGGGATTGAGGGTGAAGAATTGGATGATTCAGGGAGTGAGGGATTGGGTGAGGAAAATGGGGGGAGGGGAAGATTCGGTACCTGTGGTTCCTTTGAGACAGGCACAGGTGTAGCCATCTATCTTGTCCTGGCAGGTCCCTCCGTTCTGGCACGGTTCACTCTGACATTCGTTAATGTTGATGTCACACACGCGGCCCGTATAACCCGGGTTACACACACAGATAAAGGTCGCAATGGCATCCTTACACTCCCCGTAATGACACGGGTCCTGCTCACACTCATTGATGTCCATCTCACAGAGAGTCCCAGTAAAACCTACCAAAAATAACAATACACCACCAAATTAACACCCGTCAGTGAGCAGGGAATATTGAGAGAGAGAGGGGAGGAGGAGAGAGAGAGAAAAAGGGGAGGGGGAGAGAGGGGGAGAGAGATAGAGAGAGAAAGAACTAAGGAGAGGGAGAAAGAGAGAGGGGAAGATAAGGGGGGAATGGACAGGAGAGAGGGGAGAGGGACAAAGAGGGAAGAGGGAGTGAGGCAGAAAGGCAGAGGAGGAGAGAGGGAAAGAGAGGGAGGGAAAGTAGGGGATGAGAGAGGGAGAAGAGCAGGAGAAAGAGAGGGAAGTTGAGAAAGAGAGACAAGAGAGAAGGAGGGAGGGAGTGAGAGAGGGAGGGAGTGAGAGAGGGAGGGAGTGAGAGAGGGAGGGAGGGAGGGAGGGAGGGAGGGAGGGAGGGAGGGAGGGAGGGAGGGAGTGAGTGAGTGAGTGAGTGATGAGAGAGGGAGAGAGGGAGTGAGAGTGGGAGGGAGGGAGAGAATGAGAGATTCTCTGTTACGCACACAATAATGGCAGTTGACAGTGAATGAGTTTGTAATCTCGAGTGAATGTAACGTCACTGAGAGAATAACAAGCACTTCTCGAATACAGAGCGAGTTTGATTGTTATTTAACTGTGAGGTCAGAGGGAGAGCAGAGAGTCTGAGACAATTTGACACTAAACACAGAAACAGGACGAAGCTGAGAGGTTGATGATGATGGGATAAAACTGGGATTGGGATGGGAAAATCCAGGATGTGTTGGTGGAAAATGGGAGGTATGAGGGAGAAGAGGAGGGGTGAATGAGTTGGAATGAGGGAATGAGAGTAAAGGACTGAGGGAGGAGAGTGGGAGGCAGGAGGTGAAACACTGACCTTCCAAACATTCGCAGTGATATTTATTGGGTCCATCCATACATCGCGCTGCGTTCTGACAGGGAGTGCTCGCACATTCATCCACATCAATCTGACACAAATTCCCATTGAATCCTAAAGAGTTAAACACACTCAGTGATCATCAGAGAACTCAGAGAGGCCCATAACCCCCCTGGACAGGGATCTATAATCCACCTGGACCCGTACCCCAGTGAGAGTCAGTATGTGTGGGACCCGTACCCCAGTGAGAGTCAGTGTGTGTGTGGGACCCGTACCCCAGTGAGAGTCAGTGTGTGTGGGACCCGTACCCCAGTGAGAGTCAGTGTGTGTGTGGGACCCGTACCCCAGTGAGAGTCAGTGTGTGTGGGACCCGTACCCCAGTGAGAGTCAGTGTGTGTGGAACCCGTACCCCAGTGAGAGTCAGTGTGTGTGGGACCCGTACCCCAGTGAGAGTCAGTGTGTGTGGGACCCGTACCCCAGTGAGAGTCAGTGTGTGTGGGACCCATACCCCAGTGAGAGTCAGTGTGTGTGGGACCCGTACCCCAGTGAGAGTCAGTGTGTGTGTTGGGATTGGGATACCTGAAACTGAAGGGAAAAATCCATCTTAGAAATGGGGGGTAAGCAACTTGTACTCAAAGCAACATCTAACAGAAAGTCCCATAAGATGGAGCGTCTCTGTAACTCCCGTCTCCGGAGCTGCCAGACCCATGCTGACATGTTTCATTAGAGAAATTAATAATGGACTTGTTTTTTTTAATGTTATTTTCACTCTCTTGGATTTCAGTTGCTGTGAGAAGAATCATTCTGGCAGCAGACAGATTATCGGTGGAGCTGAAGGATGGCAGTGAATGTAGGCCACGTCTTGGAGAGTAAAGCCTGCCCGCAGGCCGGGATTAGCGAGCAGCCAAGCTCAGAGCAGCCAGGCAAAGGGGTGAAGGTTTATTGAACCCTGGCACCTACCTGAGGGGCATTCGCACTCAAACTTATTGATTTTGTCGACGCAGCTGCCCTTGTTTAAGCATGGATTACTCGCACATTCATCAATATCAATTTCACAGAAGATTCCCTCATACCCTGCAATTTCAAAACACAGAATTAACCGTTTCTATCAGTGTTGGAAACTGGGGCGTTTCAGGCTCACAGTAAACGGAAACAATCGGTTCATAAAGGGTCCCGAATTTGGAGATTTGAGGCCCAGTGCGGGTCGTCACAACAGGAAAAATCTTTCCTGATCTGCCATTGAAGAACTTGTCACGGTGAGTTTGGAACTCGCAACTCCCCCCCCCTCCCCCCTCTGTACTTCTCAGAATCAGCAACACAAACATTTCCTCAAAGCTGTGGGAACAGGAGGTGGCCATTCTGCCCCTCCATCAGATCCTGACTGGTCTGTATCTTAACTTCCTCCCCCTTGCCTTGAGTTCTGTAACCTTTGGTTCCCCCCTAACCCAACAACAATTCCACCAGGCTCATTCTCAAATCAAGCCCGGCTGATGAAACCTGGAACTATTGTCCATTGCCTGTTGCTCTGGTGTGGCTTTTGCTACCAAATAAACCTGTTGGACTTTAACCTGGTGTTGTTAAACTTCTTGCTCTGGTATAAACTCAGAGTCAAGCAGATTGATCTGGGACTGGAGTCACGTATAGAGCGTTCCCTCAGTGTGTCTCCCCCCCTCTGAAGTCTGTTCCTATTCTCCTTACTGTTCAGAACATTTCTGAATTCTCTACCATTGGAAACTTTGAAACGATGCTTTGTAAACTCACTGCCTGGTCGTTTATCAACATTACAAACAGCAGAACTCCAGACCCCGAGTTCTGGTCCCCGCTGTGTATTTCCTTCAGTTTGAAAACAACCTTTCACCCGCGACGCCACTGCTCTCAGTTCTTACCCGACATGCAGATGCACTGGAACTTTCCAATCAGGTCAAGGCAGGTAGCATCGTTCTGACAGGGGCTGGACATGCACTCGTTAATGTCCAGCTCACAGCGCGGCCCGTGGTAGCCCAGTAAACAGAAACACTCAAAGGAGCCCAGTGTGTTGATACACTTCCCCGAATGCTCACAGGGGTTAGAACCTGCAGATATTACAAAATACAGCTTTAGACTCATGAGAACAACCCATACACACACCCCACAGCACTCCCTCAGTACTGACCCTCTGACAGTGCGGCACTCCCTCAGTACTGACCCTCTGACAGTGCGGCACTCCCTCAGTACTGACCCTCTGACAGTGCGGCACTCCCTCAGTACTGACCCTCTGACAGTGCGGCACTCCCTCAGTACTGACCCTCTGACAGTGCGGCACTCCCTCAGTACTGACCCTCTGACAGTGCGGCACTCCCTCAGTACTGACCCTCTGACAGTGCAGCACTCCCTCAGCACTGACCCTCTGACAGTGCGGCACTCCCTCAGCACTGACCCTCTGACGGTGCGGCACTCCCTCAGTACTGACCCTCTGACAGTGCGGCACTCCCTCAGTGCTGACCCTTTGACAGTGCAGCACTCCCTCAGCACTGACCCTCTGACAGTGCGGCACTCCCTCAGCACTGACCCTCTGACAGTGCGGCACTCCCTCAGCACTGACCCTCTGACAGTGCGGCACTCCCTCAGCACTGACCCTCTGACAGTGCGGCACTCCCTCAGCACTGACCATGTGACAGTGCGGCACTCCCTCAGTACTGACCCTCTGACAGTGCAGCACTCCCTCAGTACTGACCCTCTGACAGTGCGACACTCCCTCAGCACTGACCCTCTGACAGTGCAGCATTCCCTGGGAACCTCAATGAGGATTCAGGTCCCGGGTGTGTGAGGTAGAATTTCCCCATGTCCCAGGGAGGTGTTAACGAGAGGAAAGGAAACACAGGAGGTGTTGGTCTGAAGGAGTTAGGAGTTTGGTTCTTACCCAGAGAGCATTCGTCATCATCCTGCTTGCAGGCAGCCCCTGAGAATCCCGCGGGGCAGGTACAGATGGCCTTTCCATTGACTGGGTTGGTGCTGCAGTTTGCTTCCTCATGGCAGGGGTTACTGATACACGCATCGTCAAGGTGACAGAGCAGCCCTGAATCCAGAAAACCAAACAGAGGATCAATAGAGAGACAGCACCGCGTACCTGGAGGCCATTCGGCCCTCACAGTCTGTGATGGGGTTTTCTCCTCACACGAGTAGCGCCCAAATCCCATGTGCCCTCCCTGTTCTCGAGCTGCCAGTGCCTGCAATGACCCACCTAATCTCTTAGAACAAAGAACAAAACAGCACAGGAACAGGCCCTTCGGCCCTCCAAGCCTGCACCGCTCATGTGCCCAACTAGACCATTCTTTTGTATCCTTCTATTCCCAGTCTGTTCATGTGGTTATCTAGATAAGTCTTAAACGATCCCAGCGTGTCCGCCTCAATCATCTTGCTTGGCCGTGCATTCCAGGCCCCCACCACCCTCTGTGTAAAATACGTCCCCCTGACATCTGTGTTGAACCTTGCCCCCTTCACCTTGAACCCGTGACCCCTTGTGTTCGTCACCTCTTCTGAAATGTTTGCATTACATAGAGACAAAGAAGATAGGAGCAGGAGGAGGCCATTCGGCCCTTCGAGCCTGCTCCGCCGTTCATTACGATCATGGCTGATCATCCAACTCAATAGCCTAATCCTGCTTTCTCCCCATAACCTTTGGCCCCATTCGCCCCAAGTGCGAAATCCAGCCGCCTCTTGGATACATTCAATGTTTTGGCATCAACTACTTCCTGTGGTAATGAATTCCACAGGCTCACCACTCTTTGGGTGAAGAAATGTCTCCTCACCTCCGTCCTAAATGGTCTACCCCGAATCCTCAGACTGTGACCCCTGGTTCTGGACTCCCCCACCATCGGGAACATCCTCCCTGCATCTACCCTGTCTAGTCCTGTTAGAATTTTATAAATCTCTATGAGATCCCCCCTCATTCATCTGAACTCCAGCGAAAACAATCCTAACCTGGTCAATCTCTCCTCATACATCAGTCCCGCCATCCCCGGAATCAGCCTGGTAAACCTTCACTGCACTCCCTCGAGAGCAAGAACATCCTTCCTCAGAAAAGGAGACCAAAACTGCACACAATACTCTAGGTGTGGCCTCACCAAGGCCCTGTATAATTGCAACAACACATCCCTGCTCCTGTACTCGAAACCTCTCGCAATGAAGGCCAACATACCATTTGCCTTCTTTACCGCCTGCTGCACCTGCATGCTTACCTTCAGTGACTGGTGCACAAGGACACCCAGGTCCCTCTGCACACTCCCCTCTCCCAATTTACACCCATTCAGATAGCAATCTGCTGCCTTGTTTTTGCTTCCATTGAATGTTACAATGTAGAAATACCCTGTTCCCCCGAGCCTGCCCTCCAGCACGAGTGGGAACATCAGCCCCCTCAGCCTGGTCACCCTCCAACAATTGTAACCTCTCAGTTTGGGAATGATCCTTGTCAATCAATTTTGGATCTTTCCTAGTGCCTCTATGTAGTTGTATAATATCGAGACCAGGCCTGTGCTCCAAGTGTAGTCTAACAAAGGTTCTACAGAAGTTTAATATAACTTCTTTGCTTTTCAATTCCATCACTCTGGAAATGAATCCAAGTGTTTGTTTTTTATGAGCTTATAAACCCGTGTGACTATTTTTACTGATTGTGTATCTGTTCCCCCAGATCCCGCTGACCCTTCACCCCATTTAGAATCAGCATTTCCGAGGGATGTCTGTGATTATTCCTTATTTTCCCATCAAAATACAATTCTGCACACTTACAGATAATGTGAATGGTCAGTGGTTGTGCAAGGTCAGAGATGAAGATGGTACAAGGTCAGAGTAAGGTCAAAGGTCAGTGTGAGGTCCAAGAGGATGTAATGTCAGGAGGGGGTGAATGATCATGAGAGGTCAGGAAGGGGTGTAAGGTCAGGAGGAGGTGAATGGTCAGGAGGGGTAAAAGGTCAGGAGGAGGTGAATGGTCAGGAGAGCAGAAAGGTCAGGAGGGGGTGAATGGTCAGTGGGGTGTGAAGTCAGGAAGCGGGTGTACGGTGAGGAAGGGGTAAGAGGTCAGGAGAAGGTGAGAGGTCAGAAAGGGTGAGAGGACAGAGGCGGTGAGTTCATGGGTTCCCGTTCGTACCAGTCCTGCCGTGAGGACACTCGCAGTAGAAGGATGCGACGCGGTCATGGCATGTGGCCCCACTGTAGCAGGACGCAATGACGCAGTCATCAATGTTCTCGCTGCAATCATCGCCAGTCCATCCATTGACACAGACACAGTTATAGCCGCCATTATTGTTGTGGCAAGTCCCTCCGTTCTGGCATGCGTTGGGCTGCAGCTGACACTCATCCACATCCTCGGTACAGAACTGACCTGTGGGCAGCAAGCGGACAGAACAAACTCAAATAACCACCAGCCCGCCATTAAACCCTCTCCACTGAGAGAAAGCCTTCACCTCCACCTAGCACGAGGCGGCGGGAAGGCGCACAGTCTCCTGCAGTCTCCCCTGGGCTAGGTGCAGAGCGAAGGGCTCTGGCTCAGGGTTCGACAGGTTTCCTGTCCCTGATCATTGCCAGTGACCCCATCTCCCCCCTCCCCGGTGTGGAATCGGGTAAGAACTGTGATGGTTTCCATAGCCGACTATCTGCAGTACCTGGACTCGCACCAAGGAGCCGTTTGGGGGGGGGGGGGGGGGGGGGGGTTAGTTTGGTGAGGTTAATGGGGACTTTTCACCAACAACAAATGCATTTATATAGCACCTTTAAATTGGTAAAACATCCCAAGGCATTTCACAGCAGCACATATCAGGCAAAATGTAATCAGTAGATATTAGGGCAGGTGACCTAAAGCTTGGTCAAGCAAGTCAGTTTGGAAACACCTCAAATGAGGAGACAGAGAGAGGTGGCAAGGGTCACGGAGGGAATTTCAGAGTTTGGGTCCCAGGCGACTGAGGGCATGGCTGCCAATGGGGGAGCGATGGGAATTGGGGGATGTTCAAGAGGCCGGAATTAGAGGAGCGCAGAGTGTCTTCCTCATTAACAAATGAGAAGATTCTTGTTTAGAGAAGGCCCTTTTGTCAGGGAGCGGGCATCCTGTCTCTCGGGGTGAGGGCGGCAGACTGGGATCAGGGAGATTGGGGGGGGCAGTAACCGTGGTGACAGCCCAGGTGGGTGGAAGTGTCAGAGTGTTTACCTGTCCATTCTGGGGGGCACTGGCAGTTGTAGGTGTTCACACCATCCACACACAATCCTTCATTCTTGCAGTTATGTTCCACACAATCATCGACATTTACTTCACAATGTTGACCTGAGAAACCTGAAATAAAGAGTAAACTGTCACTCGGGAACCACAAATCGAGCTCCAGACTGGCTCAAACCCACAGCTTTCCCGGGTTAAACTGGAATTACAAACACAGGAACAGGCCGTACAGACTGACTGGTCCCTCACCAATTCCTCCCCCTTCTCTTTATCCAACACCACCCACCTTATCCTTCTTTTCCCTTCTCCCTCGTCTATTTATCCAGCTTCAATATGACCATGGATGATGCTCGATCCCAGTGCCATATTCCCGCTTGCACCCCATTCCCCTTGTTGCTGTTAACATCAAAATCAAATCTATCTCTTTCTTGAATACATTCAGTGACGGCCTCCACTGCTTTCTGTGGTAGAGAATTCCACAGGTTCACCACCCTCTGAGTGAAGAAATCTTTTTCTCAACTCAATCCTAAATGGTTTACCCCATATCCTGAGACTGTGTTCCCTGGTTCTTCATTCCCCAACCAGGGAAAACATCCTCCCTGCATCCAGTCTGTCCACTCTGTTAGAATTTTATACATTTCATATCAGATCTCCTCTCATCTTCTAACCTCTAAAAGTCCTTCTAAAAGTGACTTTTAAGGGGCATCTTGACAAATACGTGAATAGGATGGGAATGGAGGGTTATGGTCCCCGGAAGGGTCGGGGGTTTTGGTTCAGTCGGGCAGCATGGTCAATGCAGACTTGGAGGGCCGAAGGGCCTGTTCCTGTGCTGTAATTTTCTTTGTTCTAGTGAATACGGGCCCAGTCAAATCAATCTTTCCTCATGGGACAATCAGCCTCGTGAACCTCCACTGCACTCCCGCTCTGACAAGTATATCCTCCTCTAAATCCGGCCTCTTGAACATCCCCCAATTCCCATAGGGAGACCAAAACAGCACACAATACTCTCGATCTGGTCTCACCGAGACCCTGTATAACTGCAGTAACACACCCCTACTTCTGAACTCAAATCCTCGAGCAATGAGGCCAATTTACCATCTGCCTTCCCAACTGCTTGATAAAATAAACTACCTATTTATGCCTACTCTCTGCTTCCTGTTGGCGAGCCAATCTTCTATCCGTGCCAATATGTTACCCCCTATACCATGAGCTTTTATTTTATCCAATATCCTTTGATGTGGCATTTTATCAAATGCCTTCTGGAAGTCTAAGTACAGTACATCCACCGGTTCCCCTTTATCCGCAACATATGTGACTCCTTCAAAAAAACTCCAGTATGTTGGTTATACATCATTTCCCTTTCATAAAACTGACTTTTGGCGCGCCGGGCTCTGGGTGCTGATTGGCTGAACTGACTCTCAGCAAAAGTGAAAGGAAAGAGTTGCATTTCTATAGCACCTTTCACAACCTCAAAGTGCTTTACATTCATTTTGAACGACAGACATTTTTCTGGTGTAGGGGACGAACAGGCCACCTGGGCAGAGGACGATCACACAAACAAAGTGGTCATGACCAGAAAACCTATTTTTCAGTGATACTGACAGAGATAGACATCGGCCGCAGCATGGAGGAGAGTTCCCCTTCTCTTCACTGAGTGGTGAGCGAGGGACCTTTTATTCCCTCCCGAGACAGAAGAGGCCTTGATTGAATCATAGAATCCCTACAGTGCAGAAGGAGGCCATTCAGCCCATCGAGTCTGCACCGACCACAATCCCACCCAGGCCCTATTCCCATAACCCCACATATTTACCCTGTTAATCCCCTGGCACTAAGGGGCAATTTAGCACGGCCCAATGCACCTAACCCACACATCTTTGGAGTGTGGGAGGAAACTGGAGCAACGAGAGGAAACCCACGCAGACATGGGGAGAACGTACAAAGTCCACACAGACAGTCACCCAAGGCCAGAATTGAACTTGGGTCCCTGGCGCTGTGAGGCAGCAGTGCTAGCCACTGTGCCACCGTGCCACCCCAATTAGATTGCTCTAATCTCAAATTCCAAAGGCAGCTCCTCTGACAGTGCAGCCCCCACGCCCAGTTCTCCCGCACTGGGTGTATCAGCCGGAATCCTGTCCCTGTGTCGCTGGACATGGAACTCAAATCTCACAACCTCTTGACTCAGGAGGTGGGAGTGCTACGCACTGAATCGCTGCTAAAAACTGTCAGAAAACCCCAAGTAGGTCCCAACTAATGTCTGATCAAGGAGATAATCCTTACGCAGTTTGGGCCTATATGTGACTCCAGTACCACCGTCATTAACTCTGAGCTGAAGTGGCCTGGCCTTGCTAACCATTCAGTCCTATGGGAGATAAATGTGGCCTTAGCGGCAACAGAAACGTCCCATCAATGAATTGATAAAAGGGCTTGGGAAAATGCAGATTCATGTTCCGTAAATACGTCTCGATTTAACTTGACCTTTCTCTCCCAGAGGCCGACTCAGTGGTGGCATGTTTACAGAAGTTTCCGGTTTTATTTGTGTGTGCGTGTGTTTAAAGTTAGAATCACACAGAGCCAGGAACCAGGTAAGGAAACTGCGTACAGCTGATTACACAGCTGGTTCCTCCAGGTCTCCCAAAGAGGCTTCACTTGCTCCGCTAGGCCGCTCCACACTGGGTGACCGTGTGAACGATTCCAAACCCAGCCCCACCCCACAAACACTATGTCTCTTCACAACAGATTCAGATATTTAACAAAATTAAGAGATAATTTTAAAAACACAACTTAAGCGTGTAAGGGAACAATAATTTGGGTCTATTCCGAACAGGAAACTGTATTCACAGAGCTCAGAAACAGGAAGTCAAATTGTCAAAGCCCAAACTTCCTGTGATTTATATATTTAACCTTTGATTGCAATGTTCAAACACCTTCCCCAGTGTGGGGCTGGTAGAACTCAGCCCCCCTCCCCCACCCCCAGCCCCACCAGCCTCTTGTGGGAAGAGACTTCCCC
This sequence comes from Mustelus asterias, assembly GCF_964213995.1. Lineage (NCBI taxonomy): Eukaryota > Metazoa > Chordata > Chondrichthyes > Carcharhiniformes > Triakidae > Mustelus > Mustelus asterias. The sequence goes on along the minus strand of NW_027592547.1, from coordinate 12,876 downwards.
CTTGATCTGTATTCCACCCCCTCACCCCACCCCCAACCCCCCCTCCCATCACCACCCTCACCCCACCACCCCCTCCCCTCACCACCTCCACCCCACCACGCCCACCCCCCACTGTCCACCACCCCAACCCCCACCACCCCCTCCCCCCACCACCCCCACCCTCTTCCCCACTACCCCCTACCCCCACCACCTCCACCCCCCACTGTCCACCACCCCAACCCCCACCACCCCCTCCCCCCACCACCCCCACCCTCTTCCCCACTACCCCCACCCCACCACCCCCTCCCCCCACCACCCCCACCCCCCCCACTGCCCACCACCCCAACCCACCACCACTCCCTCCCCCCATCCCACCACCCCCACTCCCTTCCCCACCACCCCCTCCCCCCACCACCTCCACCCCACCATCCCCACCCCCCACTGCCCACCACCCCAACCCACCACCACCCCCTCCCCCCACCACCCCCACCCCCTCCCCCCACCACCCCCCCACCTCCGAGGATGCTATATTGAGGATGCTATATTTACAAAGCATCCTCAATGCAGGAAAACCACACAAGGTGCTGCGCACAGCACTGCAATCAAACAGTATTTGACACTGGGACTTGAGGAGCTATTTGGTAGAGGGATTGAGTTTCGGAGCCAGGGGGTCATGTTGCAGTGTACAAAACTCTGGTGAGGCCGCACTTAGACTATTGCATACAGTTCTGGTCGCCGCATTACAGAAAGGATGTGGAAGCATTGGAAAGGATGCAGAGGAGATTTACCAGGATGTTGCCTGGTATGGTGGGAAGGTCTTATGGGGAAAGGCTGAGGGACTTGAGGTTGTTTTCGTTAGAGAGAAGAAGGTTAAGAGGTGACTTAATAGAGGCATATAAGATGGTCAGAGGATTAGATAGGGTGGATAGTGAGAGCCTTTTTCCTCGGATGGTGATGGCTAACACGAGGGGACATAGCTTTAAATTGAGGGGTGAGAGATATAGGACAGATGTTAGAGGTAGGTTCTTTACTCAGAGAGTAGTAAGGGCGTGGAATGCCCTGCCTGCAGCAGTAGTGGACTCGTCAACATTAAGGGCATTTAAATGGTTATTGGATAAACATATGGATGATATTGGAATAATGTAGGTTAGATGGGCTTTAGATTGGTTTCACTGGTCGGCGCAACATCGAGGGCCGAAGGGCCTGTACTGCGCTGTAATGTTCTATGTTCCACCCCACCACCCCCACTCCCTCCCCCCCTCCCCAGCCCCACCCCCACCAGAGGAAAGTGTTTCTCTCTATTAACCCGATAAAGTGACTGAACCTTCACAGCGATCTCTCTCTGTCCCTATATCATTCCCTCCTGATTTTGAACTTCAACCCCTGGTTAAAAGTTTCAGTAAACTGTTATCTCAGAAAAACGGATTTCCTTTAATTTAATAACCACACAACGAGCCAACAACAACAAGAATGTCTATTTACATAGCATCCTCAATGCAGGAAAACCACACAAGGTGCTGCGCACAGCAGTGCAATCAAACAGTATTTGACACTGGGACGTGAGGAGCTATTTGGGCCGGTGACCAAGAGCGCGTTTGTTTTAAGGAGCAGTGAGGAGCGAGGCGAAGAGGTTCTTACAGAGGGAATTTCAAACCTTGGCAGCAAAATGCCAGGTCTGTGAGGTGGAGGGGAGAGTGCCCAGGTCTCACACCTCCTGACATCTCAGTGCCCAACTCGCTGGCAACTGGAGAACGGACAAGAGGCAGCGACGCAGATGTTTCCTCTGAGATTAACAGCTTCAGCCAGTGAGCTGGGATAACTAATCCACAGCCAGAATTCCACTCTCTGAATCTCCACCCCAGCCTGGCAATCAGAGCAACACAACACACACCCTCAACATTAAACACCTCTGCTCAAAACAAATCCCCAATTCAACATACAAACACTCCCACACCAAACCCCTGCATTAGATTCCAGTCTGTAACTCACTCCCGGGGAGCTGTTATTCTATATATAAACCACCCTGAACCCCTCGAATAGATTCCAGTCTGTAACTCACTCCCGGGTATCTGTTATTCTGTATAAAAACCACCCCGAGCCCCTTGATTAGATTCCAGTCAGTAACTCACTCCCGGGTATCTGTTATTCTTTATATAAACCACCCTGAATCGCTCGATTAGATTCCAGTCTGTAACTCACTCCCGGGTATCTGTTATTTTATATCTAAACCACTCCGAGCCCCTTGATTAGATTCCAGTCTGTATCTCACTCCTGGGTATCTATTATTCTATATATAAACCACCCCAAACCCCTCGATCAGATTCCAGTCTGTGACTCACTCTCGGGTATCTGTTATTCTGTATATAAACCACCCCGAACCCCTCGATTAGATTCCAGTCTAACTCACTCCCGGGTATCTGTTATTCTATATATAAACCACCCCAAACCCCTCGATTAGACTCCAGTCTGTAACTCACTCCCGGGTATCTGTTATTTTATACATAAACCACCCCGAACCCCTCGATTAGATTCCAGTCTGTGACTCACTCTCGGGTATCTGTTATTCTATATATAAACCACCCCAAACCCCTCGATTAGACTCCAGTCTGTAACTCACTCCCGGGTATCTGTTATTTTATACATAAACCACCCCAAACTCCTCGATTAGATTCCAGTCTGCTTGTCTATACATAAAGCATAAAGCACTTGTTGGATCATGCATTAGTATCTGTGAGCTGTTGCAGTTAGAGGGACACTTACCTGGGAGGCACGTACAGTCATACAGCGCATCACCCAGTTGTTGACATGTTCCTCCGTTCTGGCAGGGGGAGGGTGAGCAGGGCACATAGAGACTCTCACAGCTGCGGCCAGTGTACTCGGGTGCACAGGTGCACTGATAGGATCCGATCTGATTCAGGCAGGTTCCCCCGTTGCGGCAGGGGGTGGGGTTCACTCCGCACTCATTGATGTCCTGCTTACAGATTGGCCCATGGAATCCGAGCATGCATTTGCAGATGTAGTGAGCTTCGAATGCCACACACTGCCCGCCATTGGCACAGGGGTTGGAAGCGCAGGGGTCAGCTTGTTGGCACTGCTTACCTACGACAATGATAAAGCATTCAATTAGCTCAACAAACCATCACAAAGCAAGAAAGTGGCACTGACCCCAATGGCTCGCCATCCCTTCACAGTCCTTGTAAACTCTATCCCAGCATGAATTGACAACAGGTGGAACCCCTACCCCAGTGAGAGTCAGTGTGTGTGGGACTGGTACCCCAGTGAGAGTCAGTGTGTGTGGGACCCGTACCCCAGTGAGAGTCAGTGTGTGTGGGACCCGTACCCCAGTGAGAATCAGTGTGTGTGGAACTTGTACCCCAGTGAGAGTCAGTGTGTGTGGGACCCGTATCCCAGTGAGAGTCAGTGTTTGTGGGACCCGTACCCCAGTGAGAGTCAGTGTTTGTGGAACCCGTATCCCAGTGAGAGTCAGTGTGTGTGGGACCCGTACCCCAGTGAGAGTCAGTGTGTGTGGGACCCGTATCCCAGTGAGAGTCAGTGTGTGTGGGACCCGTACCCCAGTGAGAGTCAGTGTTTGTGGAACGCGTACCAGAGTGAGAGTCAGTGTGTGTGGGACCCGTACCCCAGTGAGAGTCAGTGTGTGTGGGACCCGTACCCCAGTGAGAGTCAGTGTGTGTGGGATCCGTACCCCAGTGAGAGTCAGTGTGTGTGGGACCCGTACCCCAGTGAGAGTCAGTGTGTGTGGGACCCGTACCCCAGTGAGAGTCAGTGTGTGTGGAACCCGTACCCCAGTGAGAGTCAGTGAGTGTGGAACCCGTACCCCAGTGAGAATCAGTGTGTGTGGAACCCGTACCCCAGTGAGAGTCAGTGTGTGTGGAACCCGTATCCCAGTGAGAGTCAGTGTGTGTGGGACCCGTACCCCAGTGAGAGTCAGTGTGTGTGGGACCCGTACCCCAGTGAGAATCAGTGTGTGTGGAACCCGTACCCCAGTGAGAGTCAGTGTGTGTGGAACCCGTATCCCAGTGAGAGTCAGTGTGTGTGGGACCCGTACCCCAGTGAGAGTCAGTGTGTGTGGGATCCGTACCCCAGTGAGAGTCAGTGTGTGTGGAACCCGTACCCCAGTGAGAGTCAGTGTGTGTGGGACCCGTACCCCAGTGAGAGTCAGTGTGTGTGGGACCCGTATCCCAGTGAGAGTCAGTGTGTGTGGGACCCGTACCCCAGTGAGAGTCAGTGTTTGTGGAACCCGTACCCCAGTGAGAGTCAGTGTGTGTGGGACCCGTACCCCAGTGAGAGTCAGTGTGTGTGGGACCCGTACCCCAGTGAGAGTCAGTGTGTGTGGGACCCGTACCCCAGTGAGAGTCAGTGTGTGTGGGATCCGTACCCCAGTGAGAGTCAGTGTGTGTGGGACCCGTACCCCAGTGAGAGTCAGTGTGTGTGGGACCCATACCCCAGTGAGAGTCAGTGTGTGTGGGACCCGTACCCCAGTGAGAGTCAGTGTGTGTGGGACCCGTACCCCAGTGAGAATCAGTGTGTGTGGGACCCGTACCCCAGTGAGAGTCAGTGTGTGTGGGACCCGTACCCCAGTGAGAGTCAGTGTGTGTGGGACCCGTACCCCAGTGAGAGTCAGTGTGTGTGGAACCCGTACCCCAGTGAGAGTCAGTGTGTGTGGGACCCGTACCCCAGTGAGAGTGAGTGTGTGTGGGACCTGTACCCCAGTGAGAGTCAGTGTGTGTGGGACCCGTACCCCAGTGAGAGTCAGTGTGTGTGGAACCCGTACCCCAGTGAGAGTCAGTGTGTGTGGGACCCGTACCCCAGTGAGAGTCAGTGTGTGTGGAACCCGTACCCCAGTGAGAGTCAGTGTGTGTGGGACCCGCACCGCAGTGAGAGTCAGTGTGTGTGGAACCCGCACCCCAGTGAGAATCAGTGTGTGTGGGACCCGTACCCCAGTGAGAGTCAGTGTGTGTGGAACCCGCACCCCAGTGAGAGTCAGTGTGTGTGGAACCCGTACCCCAGTGAGAATCAGTGTGTGTGGGACCCGTACCCCAGTGAGAGTCAGTGTGTGTGGGACCCGTACCCCAGTGAGAGTCAGTGCCGGATGATCTCTCTGGTCCGTATCGGATGAACTTACCTGCCCAGCCCGGGGGGCAGCGACACTTGTAATCCCACAGGTTGTTTAAGAGTTGGCAGCTGCCGCCATTTTGGCACGGGTTGCTTAGACAAGCATTGTTGAGGGGGGTGAGACACTCACGGTCTGTATAACCCAGCTGGCATGTGCAGACATAACCCACACCCTGGTCCTGGATGACAGGGCTGCAGGTTCCCTCATTCCTGCATGGTGAACTGGAGCACGGGTCAACGAACTGACATCGATCTCCAAAATATCCCAGACTGCACCTGCACAGAGAGACAGAGGCATAGAGAGACGGAGGGGCAGAGAGGCGGAGGGGCAGAGAGGCGGAGGGGCAGAGAGGCGGAGGGGCAGAGAGACGGAGGGGCAGAGAGACGGAGGGGCAGAGAGACGGAGGGGCAGAGAGGCGGAGGGGCAGAGAGGCGGAGGGGCAGAGAGGCGGAGGGGCAGAGAGGCGGAGGGGCAGAGAGGCGGAGGGCAGAGAGGCGGAGGGGCAGAGAGGCGGAGGGGCAGAGAGGCGGAGGGGCAGAGAGGCGGAGGGGCAGAGAGGCGGAGGGGCAGAGAGGCGGAGGGGCAGAGAGGCGGAGGGGCAGAGAGGCGGAGGGGCAGAGAGGCGGAGGGGCAGAGAGGCGGAGGGGCAGAGAGGCGGAGGGGCAGAGAGGCGGAGGGGCAGAGAGGCGGAGGGGCAGAGAGGCGGAGGGGCAGAGAGGCGGAGGGGCAGAGAGGCGGAGGGGCAGAGAGGCGGAGGGCAGAGAGGCGGAGGGGCAGAGAGGCGGAGGGGCAGAGAGGCGGAGGGGCAGAGAGGCGGAGGGGCAGAGAGGCGGAGGGGCAGAGAGACGGAGGGGCAGAGAGACGGAGGGGCAGAGAGACGGAAGGACCGAGCCAAGGAGGGCAGAAAGAATGATAGGAGAGATAGAGAGGCAAAGAAACAGACAGAGGGTGACAGAGAGAGAGACCAGAGTGATATCGAGGGATCAAGAAAAGAGGGAGAGAGAGATACAGAGAGATAGGGAGAGAGCGGAAACAGATGGTTACTGCCCAGGTCAAATATATCAACTATACCTTGTATTAAAAACTAAAACAGATGATCAGAATCTGTAAAATACCTTGTTACAGCATCTCTAACAGGACAAGACATCCCACGTCACAGAAAAGGAAATCAGATAAAATGCCACATGAGGAGATACGGAGAGAAGGTGAGAGAAGTGTGGTTCAAAGAGCTAAACAGAGGAAAGCAATGTGGAGAGGTTTCGGGAGGGAATCTCTGAGCTCGGAGCCCCGGCGGCTGAAGGCAAGGCCGCCAATGGCAGAGATTGGAGATGTTCCCAAGGTCAGAATTAGCCAAGCGCAGAGATCTCGGAGGCTGGGAAGTTGGAGGAGGGATGAGGCCACGGAGAGATGTGAAAAGAGGATGAGAATGTTTGAATCCAGGTGTTGCTGGAGCCGGGAGTCAGTGTTACTGATGGGAAGGGGCTGAATGGCAAGTGGGACTTGCTGCAAACTGGTTACAGTGATAGGGGGGTGGGGGGTGGGGGGACAAATGACCTGTGGGCTTGGGTCACCCTGTGGGATAAGGGTCAAGGGTCAGGAAAGTGTGACCCTGTATGGAGGGGTTGTGGATCAGGGAAGGTGTGACCCAGCAGCAGTTCTCTCTCTCTGTCAGTCAGTCCAGGACGAATCCTGTTCTGAGCAGCAGGAAGCTGAGCTTCTCGTTGTTTGTTTGTTCCGAGTAGCTTCCTCTTGGGAGGCGACACTGACTCCCCCCCTCCCCCTCCCCCTCCCTCTGCCTGTCCCTCTTGCTCCCTCCTCACAAACCTCCCTCTTTGCTCCCCTGTCCTGAATATCTCCTGGTGCGACTCGATATTGTTAGAGAAGGGGCTCTGGATGTTCTGTTATACTGAGGGTGCTCGGTGATTGCAAGCTGGTGTTTCTCATTACTGGGGAGCTGCAGCAGATGCAGCTCTCATTCCCACAGAGAAAGAAATGTGAAGCAATTTAACAGCCAGATGCTTCCCACCATTTCCCATGCTTCACTTAGAGGGGGAGCTGAGATCAGGCGTTGGACAAACGGCCGCCCTCAAACTCCCCCGAGACTCACAGGGCAAAACTCACAGACAAACTCGCCTCCCAGCAAACAAAAACAAGTCAAATGGCCCCATCCCCCCCACCTCAGTCTCCACCCCCTTCCCCCGCCCCAGCCTCCCCCCCTCCCCTGCCCCAGTCTCCACCCCCTCCCCCCTCCCCTGCCCCAGCCTCCCCCGCCCCCCCCCAGCCTCCCCCGCCCCCCCCCCAGCCTCCCCCGCCCCCCCCAGCCTCCCCCACCCCCCCCCCCCAGCCTCCCCCGCCCCCCAGCGTCCCCCGCCCCCCCAGCCTCCCCCATCCCCCCGCACCAGCCCCCCCCACCCCGCCCCAGCCCCCCCCACCCCGCCCCAGCCCCCCCACCCCAGACTCCCCCCGCCCCAGCAGCCCCCCACCCCAGCCCCCCCAACCCCACCCCAGCCACCCCCCAACCCCACCCCAGCCCCCTCCCAACCCCACCCCAGCCCCCTCCCAACCCCACCCCAGCCCCCTCCCAACCCCACCCCAGCCCCCTCCCCTGCTCCAGCCTCCTTCCCCCCCCGCCCCTCCTGCCCCAGGCTGCAGCATTCACACATGGCCAATGGCCCATCTCTCAGTCACAGGCCACAGCAGCCCGGCTGCTGGGACAATGGGGCTGCTGGGACAATGGGGCTGCTGGGAGACGCCTGTCAAATCAGCCCTCTTCAAACCATCTGTTACCAGAGCACAACAGACTTAAAGCTCATTGGCTGCCTGGAGACAGAAAGAGAAATAACAGAGTGGGTGGTTAATCGAGAAGACCGAGAGAGAGAGAGACAGAGAGAGAGAGAGAGACAGAGAGAGAGAGAGAGACAGAGAGAGAGAGAGACAGAGAGAGAGAGAGAGACAGAGAGAGAGAGAGAGGCAGAGAGACAGAGAGAGAGAGAGACAGAGAGAGAGAAAGAGAGACAGAGAGAGAGAGACAGAGAGAGAGAGAGACAGAGAGAGAGACAGAGAGAGAGAGAGACAGAGAGAGAGAGAGACAGAGAGAGAGAGACAGAGAGAGAGAGAGAGACAGAGAGAGAGAGAGAGGCAGAGAGAGAGAGAGGCAGAGAGACAGAGAGAGAGAGAGAGACAGAGAGAGAGAGAGACAGAGAGAGAGAAAGAGAGACAGAGAGAGAGAGACAGAGAGAGAGAGAGAGACAGAGAGAGAGAGACAGAGAGAGAGAGACAGAGACAGAGAGAGACAGAGAGAGAGAGAGACAGAGAGAGAGAGAGACAGAGAGAGAGAGAGACAGAGAGAGAGAGACAGAGAGAGAGAGAGAGAGACAGAGAGAGAGAGAGACAGAGAGAGAGAGAGAGAGAGACAGAGAGAGACAGAGAGAGAGAGAGAGACAGAGAGAGAGAGGGAGACAGAGAGAGAGGGAGACAGAGAGGGTGACAGAGAGAGACAGAGAGACAGAGAGACAGAGAGAGAGAGACAGAGAGAGAGAGAGAGAGAGACAGAGAGAGACAGAGACAGAGAGAGTGAGACGGAGACAGAGGGAGAGAGATGGAGACAGAGGGAGAGAGATGGAGACAGAGGGAGAGAGACGGAGACAGAGGGAGAGACAGAGAGAGCGACAAACAGACAGAGAGATACAAGCTGAGTGGTCAGGGTGGAAACATTCAGACTCATCCTCCACGAGGGTCATGCCTAAGCTCCGCCTTCCCTGACATTTGGGCCCAGAGTCCAGGCCATCACTCCCAGAACCAGTGAAATGGGGAAAACGGGGCAGCGAAATTATGCACAGCAAGCTCCCATTAGTAGCAACATGATAAACGACAAGATTATCTCTTTATTAGTGAGGTTGGTAAAAGGATTGGCAGTGCGATTCATGGCTTCTGTGGGGGAGGGGTTACCAAGCCAAGGTGGGTAAACTGAACGAAGATCAGCCATCATCAAACTCATAATGGACACACTGGAGGGGCTGAATGGCCTCATCATCTTCTCATATTTTCAGCGACATTTGATTTGATTTATTATTGTCACATGTATTAACATACAGTGAAAAGTATTGTTTCCTGCGCGCTATACAGACAAAGCATACCGTTCATAGAGAAGGAAAGGAGAGAGTGCAGAATGTAGTGTTACAGTCATAGCTAGGGTGTAGAGAAAGATCAACTTAATGCAAGGTAGGTCCATTCAAAAGTCTGACAGCAGCAGGGAAGAAGTTGTTCTTGAGTCGGTTGGTGCGTGACCTCAGACTTTTGTATCTTTTTCCCAACAGAAGTAGGTGGAAGAGAGAATGTCCGGGGTGCGTGGGGTCCTTAATTATGCTGGCCTTTTTTCTGAGGCAGTGGGAAGTGTAGACAGATGGGATGGAACATTGGCTTGCGTGATGGATTGGGCTACATTCACAACCTTTTGAAGTTTCTTGCGATCTTGGGCAGAGCAGGAGCCCAGACCAAGCTGTGATACAACCAGGAAGAATGCTTTCTATGATGCATCTGTAAAAGGTGGTGAGAGTTGTAGCCGACATGCCAAATTTCCTTAGCCTCCTGAGAAAGTAGAGGCGTTGGTGGGCTTTCTTAACTATAGTGTCGGCATGGGGGGACCAGGACAGGTTGTTGGTGATCTGGACACCAAAAAACGGAAGCTCTCGACCCTTTCTACTTCGTCCCCGTTGATGTAGACAGGGGCATGTTCTCCTTTACGCTTCCTGAAGTCGATGACAATCTCCTTTGTTTTGTTGACATTGAGGGAGAGATTATTGTTGCCGCACCAGTTCACCAGATTCTCTATCTCATTCCTGTACTCTGTCTCATCATTGTTTGAGATCCGACCCACTACGGTAGTGTCGTCAGCAAACTTGAAAATTAAGTTGGAGGGGAATTTGGCCGCACAGTCATAGGTGTATAAGGAGTATAGTAGGGGGCTGAGAACACAGCTTGGGGGGCACTGGTGTTGAGGATGATCGTGGAGGAGGTGTTGTTGCCTCTCCTTACTGATTGTGGCCTGTGAGTTAGGAAGTTCAGGATCCAGTCACCGAGGGAGGAGCCGGGGCCCAGAACTCGGAGTTTGGAGATGGGTTTTGTGGGAATAATGGTGTTGAAGGCTGAGCTGTAGCCAATAAATAGGAGTCTGACACAGGTGTCCTTGTTATCTAGGTGTTCCAGGGTTGAGGGCCAGGGAAATGGCGTCTGCTGTGGACCTGTTGCAGCGGTAGGCAAACTAGTGGATCCAGGCAGTCCGGGAGGCTGGAATTGATCCGTGCCATAACTAACCTTTCGAAGCACTTCATAATGATGGATGTCAGAGCCACCGGCCGATAGTCATTAAGGCACGCTGCCTGACTTTTCGAGTCATAGAGTCATAGAGGTTTACAGCATGGAAACTGGGATGATGGTCATCTTCTTGAAGCAGAAAGGGACCTCAGATTGTTGTAAAGAGAGGTTGAAGATGTCTGTGAATACCCCCGCCAGCTGATCCACGCAGGATCTGAGTGCATGTCCGGGTACCCCATCCGGGCCAGTTGCTTTCCGTAGGTTGACTTTCAAGAAAGCTGCTCTGACATCTGCAAAGGTGATCTCGGACACAGGTTCATCCTGGACTTCCAGGGTGGAGGGCGTGCTCTCGCTGACCTCTTGCCCAAAACAGGCGTAGAATGCATTGAGTTCATCAGGGAGGGGTGCGTTGGAGCCGGCGATTTTACATGTCTTCATCTTGTAGCCTGCTATGTCTTGCAGGCCTTGCCATCGTCATCAGCGGGGGTCGGTGTGGCTAGTCTGGGACTCTAGCTTGGTCCAGTACTGTCTTTTGGCATCTTTGATGGATCTCCTTAGATCATATCTGGCTTTCTTGTATAGGTCAGGGTCGCCTGACTCGAACGCTTCAGACATGGACTTCAGCAAGCAGTGGATATCCCTGTTCATCCATGGTTTCCGGTTGGGAAACACTTGGGTTTTCCATATAAAACACATTCTCATTACAAAGAGCAAACTAAATAAAGTCAGCAATAGAGCGGGGTTACACAGTGCGGGGAGCGGGGTTATCCAGTGCGGGGAGCGGGGTTATACAGTGCGGGGAGCGGGGTTACACAGTGCGGGGAGCGGGGTTACCCAGTGCGGGGAGCGGGGTTATCCAGTGCGGGGAGCGGGGTTATACAGTGCGATAGAGCGGGGTTATACAGTGCGGGGAGCGGGGTTATACAGTGCGATAGAGCGGGGTTATACAGTGCGGGGAGCGGGGTTATACAGTGCGGGGAGCGGGGTTATACAGTGCGGGGAGCGGGGTTATACAGTGCGGGGAGCGGGGTTATACAGTGCGATAGAGCGGGGTTATACAGTGCGGGGAGCGGGGTTATACAGTGCGGGGAGCGGGGTTATACAGTGCGGGGAGCGGGGTTATACAGTGCGGGGAGCGGGGTTATACAGTGCGGGGAGCGGGGTTATACAGTGCGGGGAGCGGGGTTATACAGTGCGGGGAGCGGGGTTATACAGTGCGGGGAGCGGGGTTATACAGTGCGGGGAGCGGGGTTATACAGTGCGGGGAGCGGGGTTATACAGTGCGGGGAGCGGGGTTATACAGTGCGGGGAGCGGGGTTATACAGTGCGGGGAGCGGGGTTATCCAGTGCGGGGAATGGGGTTATACAGTGCGGGGAGCGGGGTTATACAGTGCGGGGAGCGGGGTTATACAGTGCGGGGAGCGGGGTTACACAGTGCGGGGAGCGGGGTTATACAGTGCGGGGAGCGGGGTTATACAGTGCGGGGAATGGGGTTATACAGTGCGGGGAGCGGGGTTACACAGTGCGGGGAGCGGGGTTACACAGTGCGGGGAGCGGGGTTATACAGTGCGGGGAGCAGGGTTACACAGTGCGGGGAGCAGAGTTATACAGTGCGTGGAGCGGGGTTATACAGTGCGGGGTTATACAGTGCGGGGAGCAGAGTTATCCAGTGCGGGGAGCGGGGTTATCCAGTGCGGGGAGCGGGGTTATCCAGTGCGGAGAGCGGGGTTATCCAGTGCGGGGAGCGGGGTTATCCAGTGCGGAGAGCGGGGTTATCCAGTGCGGGGAGCGGGGTTATCCAGTGCGGGGAGCGGGGTTATCCAGTGCGGGGAGCGGGGTTATCCAGTGCGGGGAGCGGGGTTATCCAGTGCGGGGAGCGGGGTTATCCAGTGCGGGGAGCGGGGTTATCCAGTGCGGGGAGCGGGGTTATCCAGTGCGGGGAGCGGGGTTATCCAGTGCGGGGAGCGGGGTTATCCAGTGCGGGGAGCGGGGTATAGAACATAGAACATAGAACATTACAGCGCAGAACAGGCCCTTCGGCCCACGATGTTGCACCGACCAGTTAAAAAAAAACTGTGACCCTCCAACCTAAACCAATTTCTTTTCGTCCATGAACCTATCTACGGATCTCTTAAACGCCCCCAAACTAGGCGCATTTACTACTGATGCTGGCAGGGCATTCCAATCCCTCACCACCCTCTGGGTAAAGAACCTACCCCTGACATCGGTTCTATAACTACCCCCCCTCAATTTAAAGCCATGCCCCCTCGTGCTGGATTTCTCCATCAGAGGAAAAAGGCTATCACTATCCACCCTATCTAAACCTCTAATCATCTTATATGTTTCAATAAGATCCCCTCTTAGCCGCCGCCTTTCCAGCGAAAACAATCCCAAATCCCTCAGCCTCTCCTCATAGGATCTCCCCTCCATACCAGGCAACATCCTGGTAA
>NW_027592546.1:0-51417 GCF_964213995.1 Mustelus asterias | reverse complement strand
AGAGAGAGAGCGAGAGAGAGAGAGAGAGAAAGATGTGCAGGTTAGGTGGATTGGCCATGCTAAATTGCCCCTTAGTGTCGGGTGGATTAGGAGGGTAAATACACGGGGATGGGATTGTTGTTGATGAAGGCTCGATGGGCCAAATGGCCTCCTTCTGCACTGTAGATTCTATGAAAACAATACTTTGCACGGTACCCCAGTACATGTGGGAATAATATATTAAATTAAAATCGAGAGAGGAGACAGAGAGGGAGAGATGGAGTTAGCAAAGAGCAGCACCAACAAATAAACTGATAGCCTCACCTCAGACACTCCTGTACCCCCTGGCCAGGGGGTAACACCGATGCCCTCTTGACGCAGACCCTTGTCCCGTGTGAAATGTGTCGTCAACTTCATCAGGGGGTTCGAACCCCCGCACTCCGTCTCCACCAAATCCCGCATCGCCATGGTGAAAGCTGTAGGAACGATTAAAACCACAATGTAATTTATTTAAAAACAAACAACCTCCCTTTGACACAGTGGGGTGCTGTCTGCACTCCCTCCCTTTGACACAGCGGGGTGCTGTCTCCCCCTCCCCTTGACACAGCGAGGTGCTGTCTCCCCCCCTCCCCTTGACACGGTGAGGTGCTGTCTCCCGCCGCCCCGTCCACTTGACACAGCGAGGTGCTGTCTTCCCCTCTACTTGACACAGTGGGATGCTGTCTCTCCTCCCTCCCTTTGACACAGCGGGGTGCTGTCTCCCCCCTCCCCTTGACACAGCGAGGTGCTGTCTCCCCCCCCGCCGTCCACTTGACACAGCGAGGTGCTGTCTCCCCTCTACTTGACACAATGGGATGCTGTCTCTCCTCCCTCCCTTTGACACAGTGGGGTGTTGCCTTCCCCTCCACTTGACATAACGAGGTGCTGTCTTCCCCCCCTCTACTTGACACAGCGAGGTGCTGTCGCCCCCTCTGCTTGACACAGCAGGGTGCTGTCTTCCCCTTCCATTTGACACAGCGGGGTGCTGCCTCCCCCTCCACTTGACATAGCAAGGTGCTGTCTCCCCCCTCTACTTGACACAGCAGGATGCTGTCTTCCCCTTCCATTTGACACAGCGGGGTGCTGTCTCCCCCCTCCCCTTGATACAACGACGTGCTGTCTCCCCCCCCCCTCCACTTGACACAGTGAGGTGCTGTCGCCCCCACTGCTTGACACAGCAGGGTGCTGTCTCACCCTTCCATTTGACACAGCGGGGTGCTGTCTCCCACCTGCTCTTGACACAGCGGGGTGCTATCTCCCCCCTCTCTTCGACACAGCGGGGTGCTGTCTCCCACTTCCACGTGTCCCAGCGGGGTGCTGTCTACACTCCCTCCACTTGTCACAGTGAGGTGCAGTCTCTGCCCCTCCACTTGACACAGCGGGGTGCTGTCTCCCCCCCCCCCACCCCCACCCCGCTCCACTTGACACAGTGGAATGCTGTCTACACTCCGTCCACTTGACACAGCAAGGCGCTGTCTCCCCCCTCTACTTGACACAGCAAGGTGCTGTCTCCCCGCCTCCACTTGACACAGCGGGGTGCTGTCTCCCCGCCTCCACTTGACACAGCGGGGTGCTGTCTCCCCGCCTCCACTTGACACAGCGGGGTGCTGTCTCCCCGCCTCCACTTGACACTGCGGGTGCTGTCTCTGCCTCCTCCCCACCCCAGCAATGCCAATGTTACACCATCGATTGAGAGGGTAAGGCCTGAATTCGATATTATTTTTTTTTCTTTCAAGGGCACCAACGAGTTGTGGTTGATCGGATGAACCCCGCCATTGGTTGGGTTTCTCCTCGGGGCTCCCTGTGATTGGCCGGGCCGCAATGGGGCAGGGATCGGGGGGGGTGGGGGCATTTGTCGGGCGGAGGGAGGTAAGAAGCGCTCTGTGATCATCTGGCCTGCCTTGGAATAGCCCTAATTGGCTGCATTGAGACATGCAACCGCCCTCTCTGATTGGCTGCATTGTTATGGGTGGATCTCTCACCCTCTGATTGGCCTGACTTCTCTGAGGGTGTTTGGGGGGAGGGGGGGGAGGGGGGGGAGGGGGGGGAGGGGGGGCGAGGGGGGGGGAGGGGGGGAGGGGGGGGAGGGGGGGGACGGGGGGGGGGCGAGGGGGGGGGCGAGGGGGGGGGCGAGGGGGGGCGAGGGGGGGCGAGGGGGGGCGAGGGGGGGCGAGGGGGGGCGAGGGGGGGCGAGGGGGGGCGAGGGGGGGCGAGGGGGGGCGAGGGGGGGCGAGGGGGGGCGAGGGGGGGCGAGGGGGGGCGAGGGGGGGCGAGGGGGGGCGAGGGGGGGCGAGGGGGGGTCTCCCACTGATTGGCTTGATTGTTTTAGGTGGGGGAAAGATGGTGGAAGCTCACTCTGGGCTCCGTCTGATTGGCTAAACAGCCCGGGGGGGGGGGGGGCACCTTTGATTGGCTGAGCGCTCGGGAGGAAGCTCTCTCTGATAGGCTGAACCCTGGAGGGGGGGGGTATGACTCTCCCCGGTTGGCTAAACTCTTGGGGGAAGATCTCCTCGATTGGTTGAATCTTGGAGGGGGAGGGTTGAGGGGTGAGGGGTGAGGGGTGAGGGGTGAGGGGTGAGGGGTGAGGGGTGAGGGGTGAGGGGGGAGGGGGGAGGGGGGAGGGGGGAGGGGGGAGGGGGGAGGGGGGAGGGCCCAGTGAATCTCAGTCAATCCCATTGCATCCTGGTGGAACTCATGGGATTCTTTCTAGTTGATCTAATTGCATCTCACGAGATCCCAGGGGAATCCAAGTGATCTCAGTGCATCCCGATGAATCCTAGTGTATATGTGTGGATCCCAGGGCATCTCAGTAGATTCCCATGACTGGTAGAAGTTCCCTGGGAAACACAGTGGATGTCAGGAAATTCCAGAGAATCTCAGTAGATCCCAGTGAACCTCAGCAGATTCATAGAATCCCGACAGTACAGGAGGGCCATTCAGCCCATCGGATCTGCACCTACCACAATCCCACCCAGACCCTATCCCCATAACCCCATGCATTTATCCCAGCTAGCCCCCCTGACACTAAGGGGGCAATTTAGCATGGCCAATCCACCTAACCTGCACATCTTTGGACACTAAGGGACAATTTA
This sequence comes from Mustelus asterias, assembly GCF_964213995.1. Lineage (NCBI taxonomy): Eukaryota > Metazoa > Chordata > Chondrichthyes > Carcharhiniformes > Triakidae > Mustelus > Mustelus asterias. The sequence goes on along the minus strand of NW_027592546.1, from coordinate 48,307 downwards.
GCATGGCCAATCCACCTAACCTACACATCTTTGGACACTAAGGGACAATTTAGCATGGCCAATCCACCTAACCTACACATCTTTGGACACTAAGGGACAATTTAGCACGGCCAATCCACCTAACCTACACATCTTTGGACACTAAGGGACAATTTAGCACGGCCAATCCACCTAACCTACACATCTTTGGACACTAAGGGACAATTTAGCATGGCCAATCCAGCTACCCTAAACATCCTTGGACACTAACAGACAATTTAGCATGGCCAATCCACCTAACCCGAACATCTTTGGACACTGAGGGATAATTTAGCATGGCCAATCCAGCTAAACTACACATCTCTGGACACTAAGGGGCAATTTAGCATGGCCAATCCACCTAACCTGCACATCTTTGGACATTAAGATGGGTATAGAGGGATATGGGCCAAATGCGGGCAATTGGGATTAGCTTAGGGGTTTAAAAAAAGGACAGCATGGACAAGTTGGGCCGAAGGGCCTGTTTCCATGCTGTAAACCTCTATGACTAAGGGACAAATTAGCACGGCCGATGCACCCTAACCAGCACGTCTTTCAGACTGTGGGAGGAAGCCGGAACACCCAGAGGAAACCCACGCAGACACGGGGAGAACGTGCAGACTCCACACAGACAGTGACCCGAGCCGGGAATCGAACCCGGCTCCCTGGCGCTGTGAGGCAGCAGTGCTAACCCACTGTGCCACACAGTGCTAATCCAATTAATCTCAGTAGATCCCAATTGAATCCAGGAAATCCCAGTGAATCACAATAGATCCCAATCTCAGTGGATCCCTGGTAAACCCAATTGATCTCATTGTATCTCATTGGCTTATGGGGAATCTTGGTGTGTCCCAGTAGGTTTCAGAGAGGCTCAATGGATCCCAGTGAGCCCAGCAAATTCCAATGAATCTCAGGAGATCCCCGTGAATCACAACAATTTCTAATGAATCCCAGTAGATCCCAGTGAACCTGAGTAGAATCCAGCGAATCCCAGAGAGTCACAATAGTTTCCATCAGAATCTCAGACGATCTCTGGTAATCCCAATGGATCTCATCGCATCTTGTTGGCTTCCAGTGAATCACAATAGATCCCAGACAATCACAGTTGATCCCAATGGATCCCAATGCATCTCATTGGCATCCAGTGAATCTCAGTGGATCCCAGTAGATCCAGTGAGACTCAGTGGTCCCTAGTGAACTCCAGTAGATCCGAGGGAGGCACAGTGATTTACAATCATTCCCAGGTAAGTGTATCCCAGTACATTCCAGTAGGTTTCAATTGCTCACAGTAAGCTCTAGTGGATCCCAATACATTTTAGAGAAGCACAGCTGATCCCAGTAGATTTAAGAGAGGTTCAGAGGATCACTGTAAGCTGCATTAGATCCAAACAAATCTCAGCGGATCCCAGTATGTTCCAGGGTATCCTCGTTGATTCCACTGAGTTCCAGTGGATCCCAATAGACTCCAAAGAGATTCAGTGGATCCCAATACATTTCACGGTATCCCAATGGATCCCAGTGAGCTACAGTGGATCCCAAAGGCTTCCAAAGAGATACTGTGGCCCCAGTAGATTCCAATGAGCACCAGTAGATCCCAATAGACTCCAAAGAGGTGCAGTGGATCCCAGTAGAGTCCACGGTGTCCACGTGGATCCCAGCGAGCTCCAGTAGATCCCAATGAACTCCAGAGAGGCACAGTGGATCCCAGCAGATTCTAGTGGATCTCGGTAGATCTTGGCAGTCCCAGTTGATCCCAATCGACTCCAAATAACTGCAATGGGTCCCAGTATATTCCATGGTGTCCAGGTGGATCCCAGTGAGCTCCAGTATATCCCAATGTACTCCAAAGAGACACAGTGGATCCCAGTAGATTCTAGTGGATCCCAGTAGATCCCGGCAGTCTCGGTGGACCCCAATAGAATCCAAAGACGTGCAATGGATCCCAGTAGATTCCACGGTGTCCACGTGGATCCCCGTGAGCTCCAGTAGATCCCAATGAACCCCAAAGGGGCACGGTGGATCCCAGCAGATTCCAGTGGATCCCAGTAGATCCAGGTAGTCTCAGTGGATCACACCACTGCAGGAAGTGGATCCCCAGCCCCAGCCCTTCCCTCAGACCACCCTCCACCTCCTCCCCCTCCCTCCAAATCAGGACCCTCACCTCCTCCTCCTCCTCCTCCGGCCTCCAGTCGATCCCCGGGGGCCCCGCCCCCCTTCTCCCTGACTGACAGCCGCCTCCACCAATCACCGATGGTGCTCTCCCTAATGGACGTGCCGCTCCTCCAATGGGAGGGGAGGCGTTCAGAAGCCCGCCCCCCCCCGGGCCACAGTTGGACCAATGGGGAGCCAGGAGCGGCTGGGGGGGGGGGGGTTCGGCCCGCCCACTCCAACATGATGCGTCACAATGGGCCAAGGGGCGATGGACAGACCGGGCCACCAATCAAAGCAGCCGTCGGCGTTCCCCTCCCTACCAATCAGAATGAGAGGCCGTCTCAATCCGCCCGCCCCCCCCCACTACGTGTCACAATGGGGGTCCGGTGATGATTGACAGCAGGCGACACCAATCAGAGTGCAGGGCGAGGGCCTCCCCTTCCAATCAGAATCAGAGCCCGCTTCGGCCCGCCCTCGCGCGTCACAATGGATTGCGGAGATGATTGACAGCAGGCGGCACCAATCAAAGTGCAGGGCGGGGGCCTCCTCTTCCAATCAGAATCAGAGCCCGCTTCGGCCCGCCCTCGCCATCGCGCGTCACAATGGGTTGCGCAGGTGATTGACACCACGCGTGAGCAATCAGAGCGCACGACCAGGATCATCCCCACCAATCAGAATAAGAGCCCCGCTGCGGCCCGCCCCTTCCCCACTTTCGCGTCACAATGCGTGGCGGAGATGATTGACAGTAGACTAGACCAATCAAAGGACAGTAAGGTATGAGCCTGGGTCCGCCTCCCCGCTGCCACCATCCAATCACAACAGCCGGGAGCTGATGGACGGCAGGCTTGGCCCTATCGGAGGCGTCAATCCTTCCCGCGATGATCCCGCCCCCTCCACGCGCGTCACAATATGTGATTGGCAGCAGCCCCACCCAATCAGGGGAAAGGACGGGGGCAGCGCCTTCCAGTCACACGCCGGAGAGATGATGGACAGCTCGGCCGTCCAATCAGAGCGGTCAGCCGCACCAAACGCCCCGCCCCCCTCCCCTTTCCAGAGAAGGTCGCTGATGGACAGTCGGCTGGGCCAATCAGTGGAGACTCTGACCCGCCCCGCCCCCCCCACCTGGCGTCACAATGAGCACGCCACTGATGGACAGCCAGGCTGCCCAATGGCCGACGAGGAGGGGCTGGGGTTTAGTGCCTGGGGGCGGGGTTTAGTGCGTGGGGGCGGGGTTTAGTGCCCGGGGGCGGGGTTTAGTGCGTGGGGGCGGGTTGTAGTGCCTGGGGGCGGGGTTTAGTGTCTGGGGGCGTGGTTCAGTGCGTGGGAGCGGGACGGAGTGTCTGGGGGCGGGGCCTAGTCTCTGGGGGCGGGGTTTAGTGTCTCAGGGCGGGGTTTACACTGCGCATGTGCCTACATTCAACCGGACGGAAGTGACGTCTTCGACAGGCGACGCTCATCTGCACGTCCTGTGCCGTCATCAATTCCGCGACCGACTTCCTCTCCTGACTTCCGGTGCCCTCTGTCCATGTGAGAGGTTTGTACTAACCAGTCTTTAACCAGCCTCCTGCCCACTAACCAGTCTTTAACCAGCCTCCTGCCCACTAACCAGTCTTTAACCAGCCATCTGCCCACTAACCAGTCTTTAACCAGCCTCCTGCCCACTAACCAGTCTTTAACCAGCCTCCTGCCCACTAACCAGTCTTTAACCAGCCTCCTGCCCACTAACCAGTCTTTAACCAGCCTCCTGCCCACTAACCAGTCCTCAACCAGCCATCTGCCCACTAACCAGTCTTTAACCAGCCTCCTGCCCACTAACCAGTCCTCAACCAGCCATCTGCCCACTAACCAGTCTTTAACCAGCCTCCTGCCCACTAACCAGTCCTCAACCAGCCATCTGCCCACTAACCAGTCTTTAACCAGCTGCCTGCCCACTAAACAGTCCTCAACCAGCCATCTGCCCACTAACCAGTCTTTAACCAGCCGCCTGCCCACTAACCAGCCTCCTGCCCACTAACCAGTCTTTAACCAGCCATCTGCCCACTAACCAGTCTTTAACCAGCCGCCTGCCCACGAACCAGTCTTGAACCAGCTGCCTGCCCACTAAACAGTCCTCAACCAGCCATCTGCCCACTAACCAGTCTTTAACCAGCCGCCTGCCCACTAACCAGCCTCCTGCCCACTAACCAGTCTTTAACCAGCCATCTGCCCACTAACCAGTCTTTAACCAGCCGCCTGCCCACGAACCAGTCTTGAACCAGCTGCCTGCCCACTAAACAGTCCTCAACCAGCCATCTGCCCACTAACCAGTCTTTAACCAGCCGCCTGCCCACTAACCAGTCTTTAACCAGCCTCCTGCCCACTAACCAGTCTTTAACCAGCCTCCTGCCCACTAACCAGTCTTTAACCAGCCTCCTGCCCACTAACCAGTCTTTAACCAGCTTCCTGTCGACTAAGTAGAGTTTATCCAGTTTCAAATTCCCTCACTAGTGTTTGACCAGTTGCATACCGAATAACTAGTGTTTAAACAGCTGTAAATCCAGTAACTAGGGTTTAATCAGGTGCAAATCCAATAGCCAGTGTTTAACTCGGTGCAAATCCAGTAACTAGTGTTTAAACAGCTGTAAATCCAGTAACTAGTGTTTAAACAGCTGTAAATACAGTAACTAGTGTTTAATCAGGTGCAGAGCCAGTAGACAGGATAAAACCCTGTGTTAAACGATGCAATTGCTAGTTGTGAGCTGGTGAGAAGTTATACACCGGCTGTGCAACCATGCAAATGCACTGCAACCAGTGTTAAAATCAGAATTACAACCACAAACTAGTTTCAAAACTGGTTATTGAACAGTGTTGCAGCTGCTAACTAGTGCTTGTTCAATTTACTCCCCACTGAACAGAGAGAAAATTGACAAGTGGACCTGTCCTGGGAGTGTTTGATGGGGACAGTGTAGAGGGAGCTTTACTCTGTATCTAACCCCGTGCTGTACCTGTCCTGGGAGTGTTTGATGGGGGACAGTGTAGAGGGAGCTTTACTCTGTATCTAACCCCGTGCTGTACCTGTCCTGGGAGCGTTTGATGGGGGACAGTGTAGAGGGAGCTTTACTCTGTATCTAACCCCGTGCTGTACCTGTCCTGGGAGTGTTTGATGGGGGACAGTGTAGAGGGAGCTTTACTCTGTATCTAACCCCGTGCTGTACCTGTCCTGGGAGTGTTTGATGGGGACAGTGTAGAGGGAGCTTTACTCTGTATCTAACCCCGTGCTGTACCTGTCCTGGGAGTGTTTGATGGGGACAGTGTAGAGGGAGCTTTACTCTGTATCTAACCCCGTGCTGTACCTGTCCTGGGAGTGTTTGATGGGGACAGTGTAGAGGGAGCTTTACTCTGTATCTAACCCCGTGCTGTACCTGTCCTGGGAGTGTTTGATGGGGGACAGTGTAGAGGGAGCTTTACTCTGTATCTAACCCCGTGCTGTACCTGTCCTGGGAGTGTTTGATGGGGACAGTGTAGAGGGAGCTTTACTCTGTATCTAACCCCGTGCTGTACCTGTCCTGGGAGTGTTTGATGGGGACAGTGTAGAGGGAGCTTTACTCTGTATCTAACCCCGTGCTGTACCTGTCCTGGGAGTGTTTGATGGGGACAGTGTAGAGGGAGCTTTACTCTGTATCTAACCCCGTGCTGTACCTGTCCTGGGAGTGTTTGATGGGGACAGTGTAGAGGGAGCTTTACTCTGTATCTAACCCCGTGCTGTACCTGTCCTGGGAGTGTTTGATGGGGGACAGTGTAGAGGGAGCTTTACTCTGTATCTAACCCCGTGTTGTACCTGTCCTGGGAGTGTTTGATGGGGGACAGTGTAGAGGGAGCTTTACTCTGTATCTAACCCCGTGCTGTACCTGTCCTGGGAGTGTTTGATGGGGACAGTGTAGAGGGAGCTTTACTCTGTATCTAACCCCGTGCTGTACCTGTCCTGGGAGTGTTTGATGGGGACAGTGTAGAGGGAGCTTTACTCTGTATCTAACCCCGTGCTGTACCTGTCCTGGGAGTGTTTGATGGGGACAGTGTAGAGGGAGCTTTACTCTGTATCTAACCCCGTGCTGTACCTGTCCTGGGAGTGTTTGATGGGGACAGTGTAGAGGGAGCTTTACTCTGTATCTAACACCGTGCTGTACCTGTCCTGGGAGTGTTTGATGGGGGAGAGTGGAGAGGGAGCTTTACTCTGTATCTAACCCCGTGCTGTACCTGTCCAGGGAGTGTTTGATGGGGGACAGTGTAGAGGGAGCTTTACTCTGTATCTAACCCCGTGCTGTACCTGTCCTGGGAGTGTTTGATGGGGGACAGTGTAGAGGGAGCTTTACTCTGTATCTAACCCTGTGCTGTACCTGTCCTGGGAGTGTTTGATGGGGGACAGTGCAGAGGGAGCTTACTCTGTATCTAACCCCGTGCTGTACCTGTCCTGGGAGTGTTTGATGGGGACAGTGTAGAGGGAGCTTTACTCTGTATCTAACCCTGTGCTGTACCTGTCCTGGGAGTGTTTGATGGGGGACAGTGTAGAGGGAGCTTTACTCTGTATCTAACCCCGTGCTGTACCTGTCCTGGGAGTGTTTGATGGGGTCAGTGTAGAGGGAGCTTTACTCTGTATCTAACCCTGTGCTGTACCTGTCCTGGGAGTGTTTGATGGGGGACAGTGTCGAGGGGGATTTACTCTGTATCTAACCCCGTGCTGTACCTGTCCTGGGAGTGTTTGATGGGGGACAATGTAGAGGGAGCTTTACTCTGTATCTAACCCTGTGCTGTACCTGTCCTGGGAGTGTTTGATGGGGGACAGTGTAGAGGGAGCTTACTCTGTATCTAACCCCGTGCTGTACCTGTCCTGGGAGTGTTTGATGGGGGACAGTGTAGAGGGAGCTTACTCTGTATCTAACCCCGTGCTGTACCTGTCCTGGGAGTGTTTGATGGGGGACAGTGTAGAGGGAGCTTTACTCTGTATCTAACCCCGTGCTGTATCTGTCCTGGGAGTGTTTGATGGAGACAGTGTAGAGGGAGCTTTACTCTGTATCTAACCCCGTGCTGTATCTGTCCTGGGAGTGTTTGATGGGGACAGTGTAGAGGGAGCTTTACTCTGTATCTAACCCCGTGCTGTATCTGTCCTGGGAGTGTTTGATGGAGACAGTGGAGAGGGAGCTTTACTCTGTATCGCACCCCGTGCTGTACCTGTCCTGGGAGTGTTTGATGGGGGGACAGTGTAGAGGGAGCTTTACTCTGTATCTAACCCCGTGCTGTATCTGTCCTGGGAGTGTTTGATGGGGTCAGTGTAGAGGGAGCTTTACTCTGTATCTAACCCCGTGCTGTACCTGTCCTGGGAGTGTTTGATGGGGTCAGTGTAGAGGGAGCTTTACTCTGTATCTAACCCTGTGCTGTACCTGTCCTGGGAGTGTTTGATGGGGGACAGTGTCGAGGGGGATTTACTCTGTATCTAACCCCGTGCTGTACCTGTCCTGGGAGTGTTTGATGGGGGACAATGTAGAGGGAGCTTTACTCTGTATCTAACCCTGTGCTGTACCTGTCCTGGGAGTGTTTGATGGGGGACAGTGTAGAGGGAGCTTACTCTGTATCTAACCCCGTGCTGTACCTGTCCTGGGAGTGTTTGATGGGGGACAGTGTAGAGGGAGCTTACTCTGTATCTAACCCCGTGCTGTACCTGTCCTGGGAGTGTTTGATGGGGGACAGTGTAGAGGGAGCTTTACTCTGTATCTAACCCCGTGCTGTATCTGTCCTGGGAGTGTTTGATGGAGACAGTGTAGAGGGAGCTTTACTCTGTATCTAACCCCGTGCTGTATCTGTCCTGGGAGTGTTTGATGGGGACAGTGTAGAGGGAGCTTTACTCTGTATCTAACCCCGTGCTGTATCTGTCCTGGGAGTGTTTGATGGAGACAGTGGAGAGGGAGCTTTACTCTGTATCGCACCCCGTGCTGTACCTGTCCTGGGAGTGTTTGATGGGGGGACAGTGTAGAGGGAGCTTTACTCTGTATCTAACCCCGTGCTGTATCTGTCCTGGGAGTGTTGGATGGAGACAGTGTAGAGGGAGCTTTACTCTGTATCTAACGCCGTGCTGTACCTGTCCTGGGAATGTTTGATGGGGACAGTGTAGAGGGAGCTTTACTCTGTATCTAACCCTGTGCAGTACCTGTCCTGGGAGTGTTTGATGGGGACAGCGCAGAGGGAGCTTTACTCTGTATCTAACCCTGTGCTGTACCTGTCCTGGGAGTGTTTGATGGGGACAGCGCAGAGGGAGCTTTACTCTGTATCTAACCCTGTGCTGTACCTGTCCTGGGAGTGTTTGATGGGGACAGCGCAGAGGGAGCTTTACTCTGTATCTAACCCCGTGCTGTACCTGTCCTGGGAGTGTTTGATGGGGGGGACAGTGTAGAGGGAGCTTTACTCTGTATCTAACCCCGTGCTGTACCTGCCCTGGGGGTGTTTGATCAGGTCAGTGTGGAGGGAGCTTTACTCTGTATCTAACCCTGTGCTGTACCTGTCCTGGGAGTGTTTGATGAAGGACAGTGTACAGGGAGCTTAACTATGTATCTAACCCCGTGCTGTACATGTCCTGGGAGTGTTTGATGGGGGACAGTGTAGAGGGAGCTTTACTCTGTATCTAACCCCGTGCTGGATCTGTCCTGGGAGCGTTTGATGGGGACAGTGTAGAGGGAGCTTTACTCTGTATCTAACCCCGTGCTGGATCTGTCCTGGTAGCGTTTGATGGGGACAGTGTAGAGGGAGCTTTACTCTGTATCTAACCCCGTGCTGTCCCTGTCCTGGGAGTGTTTGATGGAGGGACAGTGCAGAGGGAGCTTTACTCTGTATCTAACCCTGTGCTGTACCTGTCCTGGGAGTGTTTGACGGGACAGTGTAGAGGGAGCGTTACTCTTTATCTAACCCCGTGCTGTCCCTGTCCTGGGAGTGTTTGATGGGGACAGTGTAGAGGGAGCTTTACTCTGTATCTATCCCCGTGCTGTACCTGTCCTGGGAGTGTTTGATGGGGGACAGTGTCGAGGGGGATTTACTCTGTATCTCGCCCCGTGCTGTACCTGTCCTGGGAGTGTTTGATGGGGACAGTGTAGAGGGAGCTTTACTCTGTATCTAACCCCGTGCTGTACCTGTCCTGGGAGTGTTTGATGGGGGACAGTGTAGAGGGAGCTTTACTCTGTATCTAACCCTGTGCTGTACCTGTCCTGGGAGTGTTTGATGGGGGACAGTGTAGAGGGAGCTTTACTCTGTATCTAACGCCGTGCTGTACCTGTCCTGGGAGTGTTTGATGGGGGACAGTGTAGAGGGAGCTTTACTCTGTATCTAACCCCGTGCTGTACCTGTCCTGGGAGTGTTTGATGGGGGACAGTGTAGAGGGAGCTTTACTCTGTATCTAACCCCGTGCTGTACCTGTCCTGGGAGTGTTTGATGGGGGACAGTGTAGAGGGAGCTTTACTCTGTATCTAACCCCGTGCTGTACCTGTCCTGGGAGTGTTTGATGGGGGACAGTGTAGAGGGAGCTTTACTCTGTATCTAACCCCGTGCTGTACCTGTCCTGGGAGTGTTTGATGGGGACAGTGTAGAGGGAGCTTTACTCTGTATCTAACCCTGTGCTGTACCTGTCCTGGGAGTGTTTGATGGGGGACAGTGTAGAGGGAGCTTACTCTGTATCTAACCCCGTGCTGTACCTGTCCTGGGAGTGTTTGATGGGGACAGTGTAGAGGGAGCTTTACTCTGTATCTAACCCCGTGCTGTACCTGTCCTGGGAGTGTTTGATGGGGACAGTGTAGAGGGAGCTTTACTCTGTATCTAACCCCGTGCTGTACCTGTCCTGGGAGTGTTTGATGGGGGACAGTGTAGAGGGAGCTTTACTCTGTATCTAACCCTGTGCTGTACCTGTCCTGGGAGTGTTTGATGGGGGACAGTGTAGTGGGAGCTTTACTCTGTATCTAACCCTGTGCTGTACCTGTCCTGGGAGTGTTTGATGGGGGACAGTGTAGAGGGAGCTTACTCTGTATCTAACCCCGTGCTGTACCTGTCCTGGGAGTGTTTGATGGGGACAGTGTAGAGGGAGCGTTACTCTTTATCTAACCCCGTGCTGTCCCTGTCCTGGGAGTGTTTGATGGGGACAGTGTAGAGGGAGCTTTACTCTGTATCTATCCCCGTGCTGTACCTGTCCTGGGAGTGTTTGATGGGGGACAGTGTCGAGGGGGATTTACTCTGTATCTAGCCCCGTGCTGTACCTGTCCTGGGAGTGTTTGATGGGGACAGTGTAGAGGGAGCTTTACTCTGTATCTAACCCCGTGCTGTACCTGTCCTGGGAGTGTTTGATGGGGGACAGTGTAGAGGGAGCTTTACTCTGTATCTAACCCTGTGCTGTACCTGTCCTGGGAGTGTTTGATGGGGGACAGTGTAGAGGGAGCTTTACTCTGTATCTAACGCCGTGCTGTACCTGTCCTGGGAGTGTTTGATGGGGGACAGTGTAGAGGGAGCTTTACTCTGTATCTAACCCCGTGCTGTACCTGTCCTGGGAGTGTTTGATGGGGGACAGTGTAGAGGGAGCTTTACTCTGTATCTAACCCCGTGCTGTACCTGTCCTGGGAGTGTTTGATGGGGGACAGTGTAGAGGGAGCTTTACTCTGTATCTAACCCCGTGCTGTACCTGTCCTGGGAGTGTTTGATGGGGGACAGTGTAGAGGGAGCTTTACTCTGTATCTAACCCCGTGCTGTACCTGTCCTGGGAGTGTTTGATGGGGACAGTGTAGAGGGAGCTTTACTCTGTATCTAACCCTGTGCTGTACCTGTCCTGGGAGTGTTTGATGGGGGACAGTGTAGAGGGAGCTTACTCTGTATCTAACCCCGTGCTGTACCTGTCCTGGGAGTGTTTGATGGGGACAGTGTAGAGGGAGCTTTGCTCTGTATCTAACCCCGTGCTGTACCTGTCCTGGGAGTGTTTGATGGGGACAGTGGAGAGGGAGCTTTACTCTGTATCTAACCCCGTGCTGTACCTGTCCTGGGAGTGTTTGATGGGGGACAGTGTAGAGGGAGCTTTACTCTGTATCTAACCCTGTGCTGTACCTGTCCTGGGAGTGTTTGATGGGGGACAGTGTAGAGGGAGCTTTACTCTGTATCTAACCCCGTGCTGTACCTGTCCGGGGAGTGTTTGATGGGGGACAGTGTAGAGGGAGCTTTACTCTGTATCTAACCCTGTGCTGTACCTGTCCTGGGAGTGTTTGATGGGGGACAGTGTCGAGGGGGATTTACTCTGTATCTAGCCCCGTGCTGTACCTGTCCTGGGAGTGTTTGATGGGGACAGTGTAGAGGGAGCTTTACTCTGTATCTAACCCCGTGCTGTACCTGTCCTGGGAGTGTTTGATGGGGGACAGTGTAGAGGGAGCTTTACTCTGTATCTAACCCTGTGCTGTACCTGTCCTGGGAGTGTTTGATGGGGGACAGTGTAGAGGGAGCTTACTCTGTATCTAACCCCGTGCTGTACCTGTCCTGGGAGTGTTTGATGGGGGACAGTGTAGAGGGAGCTTACTCTGTATCTAACCCCGTGCTGTACCTGTCCTGGGAGTGTTTGATGGGGTACAGTGTAGAGGGAGCTTACTCTGTATCTAACCCCGTGCTGTACCTGTCCTGGGAGTGTTTGATGGGGACAGTGTAGAGGGAGCTTTACTCTGTATCTAACCCCGTGCTGTATCTGTCCTGGGAGTGTTTGATGGGGACAGTGTAGAGGGAGCTTTACTCTGTATCTAACCCCGTGCTGTATCTGTCCTGGGAGTGTTTGATGGAGACAGTGTAGAGGGAGCTTTACTCTGTATCTAACCCCGTGCTGTACCTGTCCTGGGAGTGTTTGATGGGGGGACAGTGTAGAGGGAGCTTTACTCTGTATCTAACCCCGTGCTGTATCTGTCCTGGGAGTGTTTGATGGAGACAGTGTAGAGGGAGCTTTACTCTGTATCTAACGCCGTGCTGTACCTGTCCTGGGAATGTTTGATGGGGACAGTGTAGAGGGAGCTTTACTCTGTATCTAACCCTGTGCAGTACCTGTCCTGGGAGTGTTTGATGGGGACAGCGCAGAGGGAGCTTTACTCTGTATCTAACCCTGTGCTGTACCTGTCCTGGGAGTGTTTGATGGGGACAGCGCAGAGGGAGCTTTACTCTGTATCTAACCCCGTGCTGTACCTGTCCTGGGAGTGTTTGATGGGGGGACAGTGTAGAGGGAGCTTTACTCTGTATCTAACCCCGTGCTGTACCTGTCCTGGGAGTGTTTGATGGGGGACAGTGTAGAGGCAGCTTTACTCTGTATCTAACCCCGTGCTGTACCTGCCCTGGGGGTGTTTGATCAGGTCAGTGTGGAGGGAGCTTTACTCTGTATCTAACCCTGTGCTGTACCTGTCCTGGGAGTGTTTGATGGGGGACAGTGTAGAGGGAGCTTTACTCTGTATCTAACCCCGTGCTGTATCTGTCCTGGGAGCGTTTGATGGGGACAGTGTAGAGGGAGCTTTACTCTGTATCTAACCCCGTGCTGTACCTGTCCTGGGAGTGTTTGATGGAGGGACAGTGCAGAGGGAGCTTTACTCTGTATCTAACCCTGTGCTGTACCTGTCCTGGGAGTGTTTGACAGGGGACAGTGTAGAGGGAGCGTTACTCTTTATCTAACCCCGTGCTGTCCCTGTCCTGGGAGTGTTTGATGGGGACAGCGCAGAGGGAGCTTTACTCTGTATCTAACCCTGTGCTGTACCTGTCCTGGGAGTGTTTGATGGGGACAGCGCAGAGGGAGCTTTACTCTGTATCTAACCCTGTGCTGTACCTGTCCTGGGAGTGTTTGATGGGGACAGTGTAGAGGGAGCTTTACTCTGTATCTAACCCCGTGCTGTACCTGTCCTGGGAGTGTTTGATGGGGGACAGTGTAGAGGGAGCTTTACTCTGTATCTAACCCCGTGCTGTACCTGTCCTGGGAGTGTTTGATGGGGACAGTGTAGAGGGAGCTTTACTCTGTATCTAACCCTGTGCTGTACCTGTCCTGGGAGTGTTTGATGGGGGACAGTGTAGAGGGAGCTTACTCTGTATCTAACCCCGTGCTGTACCTGTCCTGGGAGTGTTTGATGGGGACAGTGTAGAGGGAGCTTTACTCTGTATCTAACCCCGTGCTGTACCTGTCCTGGGAGTGTTTGATGGGGGACAGTGGAGAGGGAGCTTTACTCTGTATCTAACCCTGTGCTGTACCTGTCCTGGGAGTGTTTGATGGGGGACAGTGTAGAGGGAGCTTTACTCTGTATCTAACCCTGTGCTGTACCTGTCCTGGGAGTGTTTGATGGGGGACAGTGTAGAGGGAGCTTACTCTGTATCTAACCCCGTGCTGTACCTGTCCTGGGAGTGTTTGATGGGGACAGTGTAGAGGGAGCTTTATTCTGTATCTAACCCTGTGCTGTACCTGTCCGGGGAGTGTTTGATGGGGGACAGTGTAGAGGGAGCTTTACTCTGTATCTAACCCTGTGCTGTACCTGTCCTGGGAGTGTTTGATGGGGGACAGTGTCGAGGGGGATTTACTCTGTATCTAGCCCCGTGCTGTACCTGTCCTGGGAGTGTTTGATGGGGACAGTGTAGAGGGAGCTTTACTCTGTATCTAACCCCGTGCTGTACCTGTCCTGGGAGTGTTTGATGGGGGACAGTGTAGAGGGAGCTTTACTCTGTATCTAACCCTGTGCTGTACCTGTCCTGGGAGTGTTTGATGGGGGACAGTGTAGAGGGAGCTTACTCTGTATCTAACCCCGTGCTGTACCTGTCCTGGGAGTGTTTGATGGGGACAGTGTAGAGGGAGCTTTACTCTGTATCTAACCCCGTGCTGTATCTGTCCTGGGAGTGTTTGATGGAGACAGTGTAGCGGGAGCTTTACTCTGTATCTAACGCCGTGCTGTACCTGTCCTGGGAATGTTTGATGGGGACAGTGTAGAGGAAGCTTTACTCTGTATCTAACCCTGTGCAGTACCTGTCCTGGGAGTGTTTGATGGGGACAGCGCAGAGGGAGCTTTACTCTGTATCTAACCCTGTGCTGTACCTGTCCTGGGAGTGTTTGATGGGGACAGCGCAGAGGGAGCTTTACTCTGTATCTAACCCCGTGCTGTACCTGTCCTGGGAGTGTTTGATGGGGGGACAGTGTAGAGGGAGCTTTACTCTGTATCTAACCCCGTGCTGTACCTGTCCTGGGAGTGTTTGATGGGGGACAGTGTAGAGGGTGCTTTACTCTGTATCTAACCCCGTGCTGTACCTGCCCTGGGGGTGTTTGATCAGGTCAGTGTGGAGGGAGCTTTACTCTGTATCTAACCCTGTGCTGTACCTGTCCTGGGAGTGTTTGATGATGGACAGTGTACAGGGAGCTTAACTATGTATCTAACCCCGTGCTGTACATGTCCTGGGAGTGTTTGATGGGGGACAGTGTAGAGGGATCTTTACTCTGTATCTAACCCCGTGCTGTATCTGTCCTGGGAGCGTTTGATGGGGACAGTGTAGAGGGAGCTTTACTCTGTATCTAACCCCGTGCTGTACCTGTCCTGGGAGTGTTTGATGGAGGGACAGTGCAGAGGGAGCTTTACTCTGTATCTAACCCTGTGCTGTACCTGTCCTGGGAGTGTTTGACAGGGGACAGTGTAGAGGGAGCGTTACTCTTTATCTAACCCCGTGCTGTCCCTGTCCTGGGAGTGTTTGATGGGGACAGCGCAGAGGGAGCTTTACTCTGTATCTAACCCTGTGCTGTACCTGTCCTGGGAGTGTTTGATGGGGACAGCGCAGAGGGAGCTTTACTCTGTATCTAACCCTGTGCTGTACCTGTCCTGGGAGTGTTTGATGGGGACAGCGCAGAGGGAGCTTTACTCTGTATCTAACCCCGTGCTGTACCTGTCCTGGGAGTGTTTGATGGGGGGACAGTGTAGAGGGAGCTTTACTCTGTATCTAACCCCGTGCTGTACCTGCCCTGGGGGTGTTTGATCAGGTCAGTGTGGAGGGAGCTTTACTCTGTATCTAACCCTGTGCTGTACCTGTCCTGGGAGTGTTTGATGAAGGACAGTGTCCAGGCAGCTTAACTCTGTATCTAACCCCGTGCTGTACATGTCCTGGGAGTGTTTGATGGGGGACAGTGTAGAGGGAGCTTTACTCTGTATCTAACCCCGTGCTGTATCTGTCCTGGGAGCGTTTGATGGGGACAGTGTAGAGGGAGCTTTACTCTGTATCTAACCCCGTGCTGTACCTGTCCTGGGAGTGTTTGATGGAGGGACAGTGCAGAGGGAGCTTTACTCTGTATCTAACCCTGTGCTGTACCTGTCCTGGGAGTGTTTGACAGGGGACAGTGTAGAGGGAGCGTTACTCTTTATCTAACCCCGTGCTGTCCCTGTCCTGGGAGTGTTTGATGGGGACAGTGTAGAGGGAGCTTTACTCTGTATCTATCCCCGTGCTGTACCTGTCCTGGGAGTGTTTGATGGGGGACAGTGTCGAGGGGGATTTACTCTGTATCTAGCCCCGTGCTGTACCTGTCCTGGGAGTGTTTGATGGGGACAGTGTAGAGGGAGCTTTACTCTGTATCTCACCCCGTGCTGTACCTGTCCTGGGAGTGTTTGATGGGGGACAGTGTAGAGGGAGCTTTACTCTGTATCTAACCCTGTGCTGTACCTGTCCTGGGAGTGTTTGATGGGGGACAGTGTAGAGGGAGCTTTACTCTGTATCTAACCCCGTGCTGTACCTGTCCTGGGAGTGTTTGATGGGGGACAGTGTAGAGGGAGCTTTACTCTCTAACTCACCCCGTGCTGTACCTGTCCTGGGAGTGTTTGATGGGGGACAGTGTAGAGGGAGCTTTACTCTGTATCTAACCCCGTGCTGTACCTGTCCTGGGAGTGTTTGATGGGGGACAGTGTAGAGGGAGCTTTACTCTGTATCTAACCCCGTGCTGTACCTGTCCTGGGAGTGTTTGATGGGGACAGTGTAGAGGGAGCTTTACTCTGTATCTAACCCCGTGCTGTACCTGTCCTGGGAGTGTTTGATGGGGGACAGTGTAGAGGGAGCTTTACTCTGTATCTAACCCTGTGCTGTACCTGTCCTGGGAGTGTTTGATGGGGGACAGTGTAGAGGGAGCTTTACTCTGTATCTAACGCCGTGCTGTACCTGTCCTGGGAGTGTTTGATGGGGGACAGTGTAGAGGGAGCTTTACTCTGTATCTAACCCCGTGCTGTACCTGTCCTGGGAGTGTTTGATGGGGGACAGTGTAGAGGGAGCTTTACTCTGTATCTAACCCCGTGCTGTACCTGTCCTGGGAGTGTTTGATGGGGGGGACAGTGTAGAGGGAGCTTTACTCTGTATCTAACCCCGTGCTGTACCTGCCCTGGGGGTGTTTGATCAGGTCAGTGTGGAGGGAGCTTTACTCTGTATCTAACCCTGTGCTGTACCTGTCCTGGGAGTGTTTGATGAAGGACAGTGTACAGGGAGCTTAACTATGTATCTAACCCCGTGCTGTACATGTCCTGGGAGTGTTTGATGGGGGACAGTGTAGAGGGAGCTTTACTCTGTATCTAACCCCGTGCTGGATCTGTCCTGGGAGCGTTTGATGGGGACAGTGTAGAGGGAGCTTTACTCTGTATCTAACCCCGTGCTGGATCTGTCCTGGTAGCGTTTGATGGGGACAGTGTAGAGGGAGCTTTACTCTGTATCTAACCCCGTGCTGTCCCTGTCCTGGGAGTGTTTGATGGAGGGACAGTGCAGAGGGAGCTTTACTCTGTATCTAACCCTGTGCTGTACCTGTCCTGGGAGTGTTTGACGGGACAGTGTAGAGGGAGCGTTACTCTTTATCTAACCCCGTGCTGTCCCTGTCCTGGGAGTGTTTGATGGGGACAGTGTAGAGGGAGCTTTACTCTGTATCTATCCCCGTGCTGTACCTGTCCTGGGAGTGTTTGATGGGGGACAGTGTCGAGGGGGATTTACTCTGTATCTCGCCCCGTGCTGTACCTGTCCTGGGAGTGTTTGATGGGGACAGTGGAGAGGGAGCTTTACTCTGTATCTAACCCCGTGCTGTACCTGTCCTGGGAGTGTTTGATGGGGGACAGTGTAGAGGGAGCTTTACTCTGTATCTAACCCTGTGCTGTACCTGTCCTGGGAGTGTTTGATGGGGGACAGTGTAGAGGGAGCTTTACTCTGTATCTAACGCCGTGCTGTACCTGTCCTGGGAGTGTTTGATGGGGGACAGTGTAGAGGGAGCTTTACTCTGTATCTAACCCCGTGCTGTACCTGTCCTGGGAGTGTTTGATGGGGGACAGTGTAGAGGGAGCTTTACTCTGTATCTAACCCCGTGCTGTACCTGTCCTGGGAGTGTTTGATGGGGGACAGTGTAGAGGGAGCTTTACTCTGTATCTAACCCCGTGCTGTACCTGTCCTGGGAGTGTTTGATGGGGGACAGTGTAGAGGGAGCTTTACTCTGTATCTAACCCCGTGCTGTACCTGTCCTGGGAGTGTTTGATGGGGACAGTGTAGAGGGAGCTTTACTCTGTATCTAACCCTGTGCTGTACCTGTCCTGGGAGTGTTTGATGGGGGACAGTGTAGAGGGAGCTTACTCTGTATCTAACCCCGTGCTGTACCTGTCCTGGGAGTGTTTGATGGGGACAGTGTAGAGGGAGCTTTACTCTGTATCTAACCCCGTGCTGTACCTGTCCTGGGAGTGTTTGATGGGGACAGTGTAGAGGGAGCTTTACTCTGTATCTAACCCCGTGCTGTACCTGTCCTGGGAGTGTTTGATGGGGGACAGTGTAGAGGGAGCTTTACTCTGTATCTAACCCTGTGCTGTACCTGTCCTGGGAGTGTTTGATGGGGGACAGTGTAGTGGGAGCTTTACTCTGTATCTAACCCTGTGCTGTACCTGTCCTGGGAGTGTTTGATGGGGGACAGTGTAGAGGGAGCTTACTCTGTATCTAACCCCGTGCTGTACCTGTCCTGGGAGTGTTTGATGGGGACAGTGTAGAGGGAGCGTTACTCTTTATCTAACCCCGTGCTGTCCCTGTCCTGGGAGTGTTTGATGGGGACAGTGTAGAGGGAGCTTTACTCTGTATCTATCCCCGTGCTGTACCTGTCCTGGGAGTGTTTGATGGGGGACAGTGTCGAGGGGGATTTACTCTGTATCTAGCCCCGTGCTGTACCTGTCCTGGGAGTGTTTGATGGGGACAGTGTAGAGGGAGCTTTACTCTGTATCTAACCCCGTGCTGTACCTGTCCTGGGAGTGTTTGATGGGGGACAGTGTAGAGGGAGCTTTACTCTGTATCTAACCCTGTGCTGTACCTGTCCTGGGAGTGTTTGATGGGGGACAGTGTAGAGGGAGCTTTACTCTGTATCTAACGCCGTGCTGTACCTGTCCTGGGAGTGTTTGATGGGGGACAGTGTAGAGGGAGCTTTACTCTGTATCTAACCCCGTGCTGTACCTGTCCTGGGAGTGTTTGATGGGGGACAGTGTAGAGGGAGCTTTACTCTGTATCTAACCCCGTGCTGTACCTGTCCTGGGAGTGTTTGATGGGGGGGACAGTGTAGAGGGAGCTTTACTCTGTATCTAACCCCGTGCTGTACCTGCCCTGGGGGTGTTTGATCAGGTCAGTGTGGAGGGAGCTTTACTCTGTATCTAACCCTGTGCTGTACCTGTCCTGGGAGTGTTTGATGAAGGACAGTGTACAGGGAGCTTAACTATGTATCTAACCCCGTGCTGTACATGTCCTGGGAGTGTTTGATGGGGGACAGTGTAGAGGGAGCTTTACTCTGTATCTAACCCCGTGCTGGATCTGTCCTGGGAGCGTTTGATGGGGACAGTGTAGAGGGAGCTTTACTCTGTATCTAACCCCGTGCTGGATCTGTCCTGGTAGCGTTTGATGGGGACAGTGTAGAGGGAGCTTTACTCTGTATCTAACCCCGTGCTGTCCCTGTCCTGGGAGTGTTTGATGGAGGGACAGTGCAGAGGGAGCTTTACTCTGTATCTAACCCTGTGCTGTACCTGTCCTGGGAGTGTTTGACGGGACAGTGTAGAGGGAGCGTTACTCTTTATCTAACCCCGTGCTGTCCCTGTCCTGGGAGTGTTTGATGGGGACAGTGTAGAGGGAGCTTTACTCTGTATCTATCCCCGTGCTGTACCTGTCCTGGGAGTGTTTGATGGGGGACAGTGTCGAGGGGGATTTACTCTGTATCTCGCCCCGTGCTGTACCTGTCCTGGGAGTGTTTGATGGGGACAGTGGAGAGGGAGCTTTACTCTGTATCTAACCCCGTGCTGTACCTGTCCTGGGAGTGTTTGATGGGGGACAGTGTAGAGGGAGCTTTACTCTGTATCTAACCCTGTGCTGTACCTGTCCTGGGAGTGTTTGATGGGGGACAGTGTAGAGGGAGCTTTACTCTGTATCTAACGCCGTGCTGTACCTGTCCTGGGAGTGTTTGATGGGGGACAGTGTAGAGGGAGCTTTACTCTGTATCTAACCCCGTGCTGTACCTGTCCTGGGAGTGTTTGATGGGGGACAGTGTAGAGGGAGCTTTACTCTGTATCTAACCCCGTGCTGTACCTGTCCTGGGAGTGTTTGATGGGGGACAGTGTAGAGGGAGCTTTACTCTGTATCTAACCCCGTGCTGTACCTGTCCTGGGAGTGTTTGATGGGGGACAGTGTAGAGGGAGCTTTACTCTGTATCTAACCCCGTGCTGTACCTGTCCTGGGAGTGTTTGATGGGGACAGTGTAGAGGGAGCTTTACTCTGTATCTAACCCTGTGCTGTACCTGTCCTGGGAGTGTTTGATGGGGGACAGTGTAGAGGGAGCTTACTCTGTATCTAACCCCGTGCTGTACCTGTCCTGGGAGTGTTTGATGGGGACAGTGTAGAGGGAGCTTTACTCTGTATCTAACCCCGTGCTGTACCTGTCCTGGGAGTGTTTGATGGGGACAGTGTAGAGGGAGCTTTACTCTGTATCTAACCCCGTGCTGTACCTGTCCTGGGAGTGTTTGATGGGGGACAGTGTAGAGGGAGCTTTACTCTGTATCTAACCCTGTGCTGTACCTGTCCTGGGAGTGTTTGATGGGGGACAGTGTAGTGGGAGCTTTACTCTGTATCTAACCCTGTGCTGTACCTGTCCTGGGAGTGTTTGATGGGGGACAGTGTAGAGGGAGCTTACTCTGTATCTAACCCCGTGCTGTACCTGTCCTGGGAGTGTTTGATGGGGACAGTGTAGAGGGAGCGTTACTCTTTATCTAACCCCGTGCTGTCCCTGTCCTGGGAGTGTTTGATGGGGACAGTGTAGAGGGAGCTTTACTCTGTATCTATCCCCGTGCTGTACCTGTCCTGGGAGTGTTTGATGGGGGACAGTGTCGAGGGGGATTTACTCTGTATCTAGCCCCGTGCTGTACCTGTCCTGGGAGTGTTTGATGGGGACAGTGTAGAGGGAGCTTTACTCTGTATCTAACCCCGTGCTGTACCTGTCCTGGGAGTGTTTGATGGGGGACAGTGTAGAGGGAGCTTTACTCTGTATCTAACCCCGTGCTGTACCTGTCCTGGGAGTGTTTGATGGGGGACAGTGTAGAGGGAGCTTTGCTCTGTATCTAACCCCGTGCTGTACCTGTCCTGGGAGTGTTTGATGGGGACAGTGTAGAGGGAGCTTTACTCTGTATCTAACCCTGTGCTGTACCTGTCCTGGGAGTGTTTGATGGGGGACAGTGTAGAGGGAGCTTACTCTGTATCTAACCCCGTGCTGTACCTGTCCTGGGAGTGTTTGATGGGGACAGTGTAGAGGGAGCTTTGCTCTGTATCTAACCCCGTGCTGTACCTGTCCTGGGAGTGTTTGATGGGGACAGTGGAGAGGGAGCTTTACTCTGTATCTAACCCCGTGCTGTACCTGTCCTGGGAGTGTTTGATGGGGGACAGTGTAGAGGGAGCTTTACTCTGTATCTAACCCTGTGCTGTACCTGTCCTGGGAGTGTTTGATGGGGGACAGTGTAGAGGGAGCTTTACTCTGTATCTAACCCCGTGCTGTACCTGTCCGGGGAGTGTTTGATGGGGGACAGTGTAGAGGGAGCTTTACTCTGTATCTAACCCTGTGCTGTACCTGTCCTGGGAGTGTTTGATGGGGGACAGTGTCGAGGGGGATTTACTCTGTATCTAGCCCCGTGCTGTACCTGTCCTGGGAGTGTTTGATGGGGACAGTGTAGAGGGAGCTTTACTCTGTATCTAACCCCGTGCTGTACCTGTCCTGGGAGTGTTTGATGGGGGACAGTGTAGAGGGAGCTTTACTCTGTATCTAACCCTGTGCTGTACCTGTCCTGGGAGTGTTTGATGGGGGACAGTGTAGAGGGAGCTTACTCTGTATCTAACCCCGTGCTGTACCTGTCCTGGGAGTGTTTGATGGGGGACAGTGTAGAGGGAGCTTACTCTGTATCTAACCCCGTGCTGTACCTGTCCTGGGAGTGTTTGATGGGGTACAGTGTAGAGGGAGCTTACTCTGTATCTAACCCCGTGCTGTACCTGTCCTGGGAGTGTTTGATGGGGACAGTGTAGAGGGAGCTTTACTCTGTATCTAACCCCGTGCTGTATCTGTCCTGGGAGTGTTTGATGGGGACAGTGTAGAGGGAGCTTTACTCTGTATCTAACCCCGTGCTGTATCTGTCCTGGGAGTGTTTGATGGAGACAGTGTAGAGGGAGCTTTACTCTGTATCTAACCCCGTGCTGTACCTGTCCTGGGAGTGTTTGATGGGGGGACAGTGTAGAGGGAGCTTTACTCTGTATCTAACCCCGTGCTGTATCTGTCCTGGGAGTGTTTGATGGAGACAGTGTAGAGGGAGCTTTACTCTGTATCTAACGCCGTGCTGTACCTGTCCTGGGAATGTTTGATGGGGACAGTGTAGAGGGAGCTTTACTCTGTATCTAACCCTGTGCAGTACCTGTCCTGGGAGTGTTTGATGGGGACAGCGCAGAGGGAGCTTTACTCTGTATCTAACCCTGTGCTGTACCTGTCCTGGGAGTGTTTGATGGGGACAGCGCAGAGGGAGCTTTACTCTGTATCTAACCCCGTGCTGTACCTGTCCTGGGAGTGTTTGATGGGGGGACAGTGTAGAGGGAGCTTTACTCTGTATCTAACCCCGTGCTGTACCTGTCCTGGGAGTGTTTGATGGGGGACAGTGTAGAGGCAGCTTTACTCTGTATCTAACCCCGTGCTGTACCTGCCCTGGGGGTGTTTGATCAGGTCAGTGTGGAGGGAGCTTTACTCTGTATCTAACCCTGTGCTGTACCTGTCCTGGGAGTGTTTGATGGGGGACAGTGTAGAGGGAGCTTTACTCTGTATCTAACCCCGTGCTGTATCTGTCCTGGGAGCGTTTGATGGGGACAGTGTAGAGGGAGCTTTACTCTGTATCTAACCCCGTGCTGTACCTGTCCTGGGAGTGTTTGATGGAGGGACAGTGCAGAGGGAGCTTTACTCTGTATCTAACCCTGTGCTGTATCTGTCCTGGGAGTGTTTGACAGGGGACAGTGTAGAGGGAGCGTTACTCTTTATCTAACCCCGTGCTGTCCCTGTCCTGGGAGTGTTTGATGGGGACAGCGCAGAGGGAGCTTTACTCTGTATCTAACCCTGTGCTGTACCTGTCCTGGGAGTGTTTGATGGGGACAGCGCAGAGGGAGCTTTACTCTGTATCTAACCCTGTGCTGTACCTGTCCTGGGAGTGTTTGATGGGGACAGTGTAGAGGGAGCTTTACTCTGTATCTAACCCCGTGCTGTACCTGTCCTGGGAGTGTTTGATGGGGGACAGTGTAGAGGGAGCTTTACTCTGTATCTAACCCCGTGCTGTACCTGTCCTGGGAGTGTTTGATGGGGACAGTGTAGAGGGAGCTTTACTCTGTATCTAACCCTGTGCTGTACCTGTCCTGGGAGTGTTTGATGGGGGACAGTGTAGAGGGAGCTTACTCTGTATCTAACCCCGTGCTGTACCTGTCCTGGGAGTGTTTGATGGGGACAGTGTAGAGGGAGCTTTACTCTGTATCTAACCCCGTGCTGTACCTGTCCTGGGAGTGTTTGATGGGGGACAGTGGAGAGGGAGCTTTACTCTGTATCTAACCCTGTGCTGTACCTGTCCTGGGAGTGTTTGATGGGGGACAGTGTAGAGGGAGCTTTACTCTGTATCTAACCCTGTGCTGTACCTGTCCTGGGAGTGTTTGATGGGGGACAGTGTAGAGGGAGCTTACTCTGTATCTAACCCCGTGCTGTACCTGTCCTGGGAGTGTTTGATGGGGACAGTGTAGAGGGAGCTTTACTCTGTATCTAACCCTGTGCTGTACCTGTCCGGGGAGTGTTTGATGGGGGACAGTGTAGAGGGAGCTTTACTCTGTATCTAACCCTGTGCTGTACCTGTCCTGGGAGTGTTTGATGGGGGACAGTGTCGAGGGGGATTTACTCTGTATCTAGCCCCGTGCTGTACCTGTCCTGGGAGTGTTTGATGGGGACAGTGTAGAGGGAGCTTTACTCTGTATCTAACCCCGTGCTGTACCTGTCCTGGGAGTGTTTGATGGGGGACAGTGTAGAGGGAGCTTTACTCTGTATCTAACCCTGTGCTGTACCTGTCCTGGGAGTGTTTGATGGGGGACAGTGTAGAGGGAGCTTACTCTGTATCTAACCCCGTGCTGTACCTGTCCTGGGAGTGTTTGATGGGGACAGTGTAGAGGGAGCTTTACTCTGTATCTAACCCCGTGCTGTATCTGTCCTGGGAGTGTTTGATGGAGACAGTGTAGCGGGAGCTTTACTCTGTATCTAACGCCGTGCTGTACCTGTCCTGGGAATGTTTGATGGGGACAGTGTAGAGGAAGCTTTACTCTGTATCTAACCCTGTGCAGTACCTGTCCTGGGAGTGTTTGATGGGGACAGCGCAGAGGGAGCTTTACTCTGTATCTAACCCTGTGCTGTACCTGTCCTGGGAGTGTTTGATGGGGACAGCGCAGAGGGAGCTTTACTCTGTATCTAACCCCGTGCTGTACCTGTCCTGGGAGTGTTTGATGGGGGGACAGTGTAGAGGGAGCTTTACTCTGTATCTAACCCCGTGCTGTACCTGTCCTGGGAGTGTTTGATGGGGGACAGTGTAGAGGGTGCTTTACTCTGTATCTAACCCCGTGCTGTACCTGCCCTGGGGGTGTTTGATCAGGTCAGTGTGGAGGGAGCTTTACTCTGTATCTAACCCTGTGCTGTACCTGTCCTGGGAGTGTTTGATGAAGGACAGTGTACAGGGAGCTTAACTATGTATCTAACCCCGTGCTGTACATGTCCTGGGAGTGTTTGATGGGGGACAGTGTAGAGGGATCTTTACTCTGTATCTAACCCCGTGCTGTATCTGTCCTGGGAGCGTTTGATGGGGACAGTGTAGAGGGAGCTTTACTCTGTATCTAACCCCGTGCTGTACCTGTCCTGGGAGTGTTTGATGGAGGGACAGTGCAGAGGGAGCTTTACTCTGTATCTAACCCTGTGCTGTACCTGTCCTGGGAGTGTTTGACAGGGGACAGTGTAGAGGGAGCGTTACTCTTTATCTAACCCCGTGCTGTCCCTGTCCTGGGAGTGTTTGATGGGGACAGCGCAGAGGGAGCTTTACTCTGTATCTAACCCTGTGCTGTACCTGTCCTGGGAGTGTTTGATGGGGACAGCGCAGAGGGAGCTTTACTCTGTATCTAACCCTGTGCTGTACCTGTCCTGGGAGTGTTTGATGGGGACAGCGCAGAGGGAGCTTTACTCTGTATCTAACCCCGTGCTGTACCTGTCCTGGGAGTGTTTGATGGGGGGACAGTGTAGAGGGAGCTTTACTCTGTATCTAACCCCGTGCTGTACCTGCCCTGGGGGTGTTTGATCAGGTCAGTGTGGAGGGAGCTTTACTCTGTATCTAACCCTGTGCTGTACCTGTCCTGGGAGTGTTTGATGAAGGACAGTGTCCAGGCAGCTTAACTCTGTATCTAACCCCGTGCTGTACATGTCCTGGGAGTGTTTGATGGGGGACAGTGTAGAGGGAGCTTTACTCTGTATCTAACCCCGTGCTGTATCTGTCCTGGGAGCGTTTGATGGGGACAGTGTAGAGGGAGCTTTACTCTGTATCTAACCCTGTGCTGTACCTGTCCTGGGAGTGTTTGACAGGGGACAGTGTAGAGGGAGCGTTACTCTTTATCTAACCCCGTGCTGTCCCTGTCCTGGGAGTGTTTGATGGGGACAGTGTAGAGGGAGCTTTACTCTGTATCTATCCCCGTGCTGTACCTGTCCTGGGAGTGTTTGATGGGGGACAGTGTCGAGGGGGATTTACTCTGTATCTAGCCCCGTGCTGTACCTGTCCTGGGAGTGTTTGATGGGGACAGTGTAGAGGGAGCTTTACTCTGTATCTCACCCCGTGCTGTACCTGTCCTGGGAGTGTTTGATGGGGGACAGTGTAGAGGGAGCTTTACTCTGTATCTAACCCTGTGCTGTACCTGTCCTGGGAGTGTTTGATGGGGGACAGTGTAGAGGGAGCTTTACTCTGTATCTAACCCCGTGCTGTACCTGTCCTGGGAGTGTTTGATGGGGGACAGTGTAGAGGGAGCTTTACTCTGTATCTCACCCCGTGCTGTACCTGTCCTGGGAGTGTTTGATGGGGGACAGTGTAGAGGGAGCTTTACTCTGTATCTAACCCCGTGCTGTACCTGTCCTGGGAGTGTTTGATGGGGGACAGTGTAGAGGGAGCTTTACTCTGTATCTAACCCCGTGCTGTACCTGTCCTGGGAGTGTTTGATGGGGACAGTGTAGAGGGAGCTTTACTCTGTATCTAACCCCGTGCTGTACCTGTCCTGGGAGTGTTTGATGGGGGACAGTGTAGAGGGAGCTTTACTCTGTATCTAACCCTGTGCTGTACCTGTCCTGGGAGTGTTTGATGGGGGACAGTGTAGAGGGAGCTTTACTCTGTATCTAACGCCGTGCTGTACCTGTCCTGGGAGTGTTTGATGGGGGACAGTGTAGAGGGAGCTTTACTCTGTATCTAACCCCGTGCTGTACCTGTCCTGGGAGTGTTTGATGGGGGACAGTGTAGAGGGAGCTTTACTCTGTATCTAACCCCGTGCTGTACCTGTCCTGGGAGTGTTTGATGGGGGACAGTGTAGAGGGAGCTTTACTCTGTATCTAACCCCGTGCTGTACCTGTCCTGGGAGTGTTTGATGGGGGACAGTGTAGAGGGAGCTTTACTCTGTATCTAACCCCGTGCTGTACCTGTCCTGGGAGTGTTTGATGGGGACAGTGTAGAGGGAGCTTTACTCTGTATCTAACCCTGTGCTGTACCTGTCCTGGGAGTGTTTGATGGGGGACAGTGTAGAGGGAGCTTACTCTGTATCTAACCCCGTGCTGTACCTGTCCTGGGAGTGTTTGATGGGGACAGTGTAGAGGGAGCTTTACTCTGTATCTAACCCCGTGCTGTACCTGTCCTGGGAGTGTTTGATGGGGACAGTGTAGAGGGAGCTTTACTCTGTATCTAACCCCGTGCTGTACCTGTCCTGGGAGTGTTTGATGGGGGACAGTGTAGAGGGAGCTTTACTCTGTATCTAACCCTGTGCTGTACCTGTCCTGGGAGTGTTTGATGGGGACAGTGTAGAGGGAGCTTTACTCTGTATCTAACCCCGTGCTGTACCTGTCCTGGGAGTGTTTGATGGGGGACAGTGGAGAGGGAGCTTTACTCTGTATCTAACCCTGTGCTGTACCTGTCCTGGGAGTGTTTGATGGGGGACAGTGTAGAGGGAGCTTTACTCTGTATCTAACCCTGTGCTGTACCTGTCCTGGGAGTGTTTGATGGGGGACAGTGTAGAGGGAGCTTACTCTGTATCTAACCCCGTGCTGTACCTGTCCTGGGAGTGTTTGATGGGGACAGTGTAGAGGGAGCTTTACTCTGTATCTAACCCTGTGCTGTACCTGTCCGGGGAGTGTTTGATGGGGGACAGTGTAGAGGGAGCTTTACTCTGTATCTAACCCTGTGCTGTACCTGTCCTGGGAGTGTTTGATGGGGGACAGTGTCGAGGGGGATTTACTCTGTATCTAGCCCCGTGCTGTACCTGTCCTGGGAGTGTTTGATGGGGACAGTGTAGAGGGAGCTTTACTCTGTATCTAACCCCGTGCTGTACCTGTCCTGGGAGTGTTTGATGGGGGACAGTGTAGAGGGAGCTTTACTCTGTATCTAACGCCGTGCTGTACCTGTCCTGGGAATGTTTGATGGGGACAGTGTAGAGGAAGCTTTACTCTGTATCTAACCCTGTGCAGTACCTGTCCTGGGAGTGTTTGATGGGGACAGCGCAGAGGGAGCTTTACTCTGTATCTAACCCTGTGCTGTACCTGTCCTGGGAGTGTTTGATGGGGACAGCGCAGAGGGAGCTTTACTCTGTATCTAACCCCGTGCTGTACCTGTCCTGGGAGTGTTTGATGGGGGGACAGTGTAGAGGGAGCTTTACTCTGTATCTAACCCCGTGCTGTACCTGTCCTGGGAGTGTTTGATGGGGGACAGTGTAGAGGGTGCTTTACTCTGTATCTAACCCCGTGCTGTACCTGCCCTGGGGGTGTTTGATCAGGTCAGTGTGGAGGGAGCTTTACTCTGTATCTAACCCTGTGCTGTACCTGTCCTGGGAGTGTTTGATGAAGGACAGTGTACAGGGAGCTTAACTATGTATCTAACCCCGTGCTGTACATGTCCTGGGAGTGTTTGATGGGGGACAGTGTAGAGGGATCTTTACTCTGTATCTAACCCCGTGCTGTATCTGTCCTGGGAGCGTTTGATGGGGACAGTGTAGAGGGAGCTTTACTCTGTATCTAACCCCGTGCTGTACCTGTCCTGGGAGTGTTTGATGGAGGGACAGTGCAGAGGGAGCTTTACTCTGTATCTAACCCTGTGCTGTACCTGTCCTGGGAGTGTTTGACAGGGGACAGTGTAGAGGGAGCGTTACTCTTTATCTAACCCCGTGCTGTCCCTGTCCTGGGAGTGTTTGATGGGGACAGCGCAGAGGGAGCTTTACTCTGTATCTAACCCTGTGCTGTACCTGTCCTGGGAGTGTTTGATGGGGACAGCGCAGAGGGAGCTTTACTCTGTATCTAACCCTGTGCTGTACCTGTCCTGGGAGTGTTTGATGGGGACAGCGCAGAGGGAGCTTTACTCTGTATCTAACCCCGTGCTGTACCTGTCCTGGGAGTGTTTGATGGGGGGACAGTGTAGAGGGAGCTTTACTCTGTATCTAACCCCGTGCTGTACCTGCCCTGGGGGTGTTTGATCAGGTCAGTGTGGAGGGAGCTTTACTCTGTATCTAACCCTGTGCTGTACCTGTCCTGGGAGTGTTTGATGAAGGACAGTGTCCAGGCAGCTTAACTCTGTATCTAACCCCGTGCTGTACATGTCCTGGGAGTGTTTGATGGGGGACAGTGTAGAGGGAGCTTTACTCTGTATCTAACCCCGTGCTGTATCTGTCCTGGGAGCGTTTGATGGGGACAGTGTAGAGGGAGCTTTACTCTGTATCTAACCCCGTGCTGTACCTGTCCTGGGAGTGTTTGATGGAGGGACAGTGCAGAGGGAGCTTTACTCTGTATCTAACCCTGTGCTGTACCTGTCCTGGGAGTGTTTGACAGGGGACAGTGTAGAGGGAGCGTTACTCTTTATCTAACCCCGTGCTGTCCCTGTCCTGGGAGTGTTTGATGGGGACAGTGTAGAGGGAGCTTTACTCTGTATCTATCCCCGTGCTGTACCTGTCCTGGGAGTGTTTGATGGGGGACAGTGTCGAGGGGGATTTACTCTGTATCTAGCCCCGTGCTGTACCTGTCCTGGGAGTGTTTGATGGGGACAGTGTAGAGGGAGCTTTACTCTGTATCTCACCCCGTGCTGTACCTGTCCTGGGAGTGTTTGATGGGGGACAGTGTAGAGGGAGCTTTACTCTGTATCTAACCCTGTGCTGTCCCTGTCCTGGGAGTGTTTGATGGGGGACAGTGTAGAGGGAGCTTTACTCTGTATCTAACCCCGTGCTGTACCTGTCCTGGGAGTGTTTGATGGGGGACAGTGTAGAGGGAGCTTTACTCTGTATCTCACCCCGTGCTGTACCTGTCCTGGGAGTGTTTGATGGGGGACAGTGTAGAGGGAGCTTTACTCTGTATCTAACCCCGTGCTGTACCTGTCCTGGGAGTGTTTGATGGGGGACAGTGTAGAGGGAGCTTTACTCTGTATCTAACCCCGTGCTGTACCTGTCCTGGGAGTGTTTGATGGGGACAGTGTAGAGGGAGCTTTACTCTGTATCTAACCCCGTGCTGTACCTGTCCTGGGAGTGTTTGATGGGGGACAGTGTAGAGGGAGCTTTACTCTGTATCTAACCCTGTGCTGTACCTGTCCTGGGAGTGTTTGATGGGGGACAGTGTAGAGGGAGCTTTACTCTGTATCTAACGCCGTGCTGTACCTGTCCTGGGAGTGTTTGATGGGGGACAGTGTAGAGGGAGCTTTACTCTGTATCTAACCCCGTGCTGTACCTGTCCTGGGAGTGTTTGATGGGGGACAGTGTAGAGGGAGCTTTACTCTGTATCTAACCCCGTGCTGTACCTGTCCTGGGAGTGTTTGATGGGGGACAGTGTAGAGGGAGCTTTACTCTGTATCTAACCCCGTGCTGTACCTGTCCTGGGAGTGTTTGATGGGGGACAGTGTAGAGGGAGCTTTACTCTGTATCTAACCCCGTGCTGTACCTGTCCTGGGAGTGTTTGATGGGGACAGTGTAGAGGGAGCTTTACTCTGTATCTAACCCTGTGCTGTACCTGTCCTGGGAGTGTTTGATGGGGGACAGTGTAGAGGGAGCTTACTCTGTATCTAACCCCGTGCTGTACCTGTCCTGGGAGTGTTTGATGGGGACAGTGTAGAGGGAGCTTTACTCTGTATCTAACCCCGTGCTGTACCTGTCCTGGGAGTGTTTGATGGGGACAGTGTAGAGGGAGCTTTACTCTGTATCTAACCCCGTGCTGTACCTGTCCTGGGAGTGTTTGATGGGGGACAGTGTAGAGGGAGCTTTACTCTGTATCTAACCCTGTGCTGTACCTGTCCTGGGAGTGTTTGATGGGGGACAGTGTAGTGGGAGCTTTACTCTGTATCTAACCCTGTGCTGTACCTGTCCTGGGAGTGTTTGATGGGGGACAGTGGAGAGGGAGCTTACTCTGTATCTAACCCCGTGCTGTACCTGTCCTGGGAGTGTTTGATGGGGACAGTGTAGAGGGAGCGTTACTCTTTATCTAACCCCGTGCTGTCCCTGTCCTGGGAGTGTTTGATGGGGACAGTGTAGAGGGAGCTTTACTCTGTATCTATCCCCGTGCTGTACCTGTCCTGGGAGTGTTTGATGGGGGACAGTGTCGAGGGGGATTTACTCTGTATCTAGCCCCGTGCTGTACCTGTCCTGGGAGTGTTTGATGGGGACAGTGTAGAGGGAGCTTTACTCTGTATCTAACCCCGTGCTGTACCTGTCCTGGGAGTGTTTGATGGGGGACAGTGTAGAGGGAGCTTTACTCTGTATCTAACCCTGTGCTGTACCTGTCCTGGGAGTGTTTGATGGGGGACAGTGTAGAGGGAGCTTTACTCTGTATCTAACGCCGTGCTGTACCTGTCCTGGGAGTGTTTGATGGGGGACAGTGTAGAGGGAGCTTTACTCTGTATCTAACCCCGTGCTGTACCTGTCCTGGGAGTGTTTGATGGGGGACAGTGTAGAGGGAGCTTTACTCTGTATCTAACCCCGTGCTGTACCTGTCCTGGGAGTGTTTGATGGGGGACAGTGTAGAGGGAGCTTTACTCTGTATCTAACCCCGTGCTGTACCTGTCCTGGGAGTGTTTGATGGGGGACAGTGTAGAGGGAGCTTTACTCTGTATCTAACCCCGTGCTGTACCTGTCCTGGGAGTGTTTGATGGGGACAGTGTAGAGGGAGCTTTACTCTGTATCTAACCCTGTGCTGTACCTGTCCTGGGAGTGTTTGATGGGGGACAGTGTAGAGGGAGCTTACTCTGTATCTAACCCCGTGCTGTACCTGTCCTGGGAGTGTTTGATGGGGACAGTGTAGAGGGAGCTTTGCTCTGTATCTAACCCCGTGCTGTACCTGTCCTGGGAGTGTTTGATGGGGACAGTGGAGAGGGAGCTTTACTCTGTATCTAACCCCGTGCTGTACCTGTCCTGGGAGTGTTTGATGGGGGACAGTGTAGAGGGAGCTTTACTCTGTATCTAACCCTGTGCTGTACCTGTCCTGGGAGTGTTTGATGGGGACAGTGTAGAGGGAGCTTTACTCTGTATCTAACCCCGTGCTGTACCTGTCCGGGGAGTGTTTGATGGGGGACAGTGTAGAGGGAGCTTTACTCTGTATCTAACCCTGTGCTGTACCTGTCCTGGGAGTGTTTGATGGGGGACAGTGTCGAGGGGGATTTACTCTGTATCTAGCCCCGTGCTGTACCTGTCCTGGGAGTGTTTGATGGGGACAGTGTAGAGGGAGCTTTACTCTGTATCTAACCCCGTGCTGTACCTGTCCTGGGAGTGTTTGATGGGGGACAGTGTAGAGGGAGCTTTACTCTGTATCTAACCCTGTGCTGTACCTGTCCTGGGAGTGTTTGATGGGGGACAGTGTAGAGGGAGCTTACTCTGTATCTAACCCCGTGCTGTACCTGTCCTGGGAGTGTTTGATGGGGGACAGTGTAGAGGGAGCTTACTCTGTATCTAACCCCGTGCTGTACCTGTCCTGGGAGTGTTTGATGGGGTACAGTGTAGAGGGAGCTTACTCTGTATCTAACCCCGTGCTGTACCTGTCCTGGGAGTGTTTGATGGGGACAGTGTAGAGGGAGCTTTACTCTGTATCTAACCCCGTGCTGTATCTGTCCTGGGAGTGTTTGATGGGGACAGTGTAGAGGGAGCTTTACTCTGTATCTAACCCCGTGCTGTATCTGTCCTGGGAGTGTTTGATGGAGACAGTGTAGAGGGAGCTTTACTCTGTATCTAACCCCGTGCTGTACCTGTCCTGGGAGTGTTTGATGGGGGGACAGTGTAGAGGGAGCTTTACTCTGTATCTAACCCCGTGCTGTATCTGTCCTGGGAGTGTTTGATGGAGACAGTGTAGAGGGAGCTTTACTCTGTATCTAACGCCGTGCTGTACCTGTCCTGGGAATGTTTGATGGGGACAGTGTAGAGGGAGCTTTACTCTGTATCTAACCCAGTGCAGTACCTGTCCTGGGAGTGTTTGATGGGGACAGCGCAGAGGGAGCTTTACTCTGTATCTAACCCTGTGCTGTACCTGTCCTGGGAGTGTTTGATGGGGACAGCGCAGAGGGAGCTTTACTCTGTATCTAACCCCGTGCTGTACCTGTCCTGGGAGTGTTTGATGGGGGGACAGTGTAGAGGGAGCTTTACTCTGTATCTAACCCCGTGCTGTACCTGTCCTGGGAGTGTTTGATGGGGGACAGTGTAGAGGCAGCTTTACTCTGTATCTAACCCCGTGCTGTACCTGCCCTGGGGGTGTTTGATCAGGTCAGTGTGGAGGGAGCTTTACTCTGTATCTAACCCTGTGCTGTACCTGTCCTGGGAGTGTTTGATGGGGGACAGTGTAGAGGGAGCTTTACTCTGTATCTAACCCCGTGCTGTATCTGTCCTGGGAGCGTTTGATGGGGACAGTGTAGAGGGAGCTTTACTCTGTATCTAACCCCGTGCTGTACCTGTCCTGGGAGTGTTTGATGGAGGGACAGTGCAGAGGGAGCTTTACTCTGTATCTAACCCTGTGCTGTACCTGTCCTGGGAGTGTTTGACAGGGGACAGTGTAGAGGGAGCGTTACTCTTTATCTAACCCCGTGCTGTCCCTGTCCTGGGAGTGTTTGATGGGGACAGCGCAGAGGGAGCTTTACTCTGTATCTAACCCTGTGCTGTACCTGTCCTGGGAGTGTTTGATGGGGACAGCGCAGAGGGAGCTTTACTCTGTATCTAACCCTGTGCTGTACCTGTCCTGGGAGTGTTTGATGGGGACAGTGTAGAGGGAGCTTTACTCTGTATCTAACCCCGTGCTGTACCTGTCCTGGGAGTGTTTGATGGGGGACAGTGTAGAGGGAGCTTTACTCTGTATCTAACCCCGTGCTGTACCTGTCCTGGGAGTGTTTGATGGGGACAGTGTAGAGGGAGCTTTACTCTGTATCTAACCCTGTGCTGTACCTGTCCTGGGAGTGTTTGATGGGGGACAGTGTAGAGGGAGCTTACTCTGTATCTAACCCCGTGCTGTACCTGTCCTGGGAGTGTTTGATGGGGACAGTGTAGAGGGAGCTTTACTCTGTATCTAACCCCGTGCTGTACCTGTCCTGGGAGTGTTTGATGGGGGACAGTGGAGAGGGAGCTTTACTCTGTATCTAACCCTGTGCTGTACCTGTCCTGGGAGTGTTTGATGGGGGACAGTGTAGAGGGAGCTTTACTCTGTATCTAACCCTGTGCTGTACCTGTCCTGGGAGTGTTTGATGGGGGACAGTGTAGAGGGAGCTTACTCTGTATCTAACCCCGTGCTGTACCTGTCCTGGGAGTGTTTGATGGGGACAGTGTAGAGGGAGCTTTACTCTGTATCTAACCCTGTGCTGTACCTGTCCGGGGAGTGTTTGATGGGGGACAGTGTAGAGGGAGCTTTACTCTGTATCTAACCCTGTGCTGTACCTGTCCTGGGAGTGTTTGATGGGGGACAGTGTCGAGGGGGATTTACTCTGTATCTAGCCCCGTGCTGTACCTGTCCTGGGAGTGTTTGATGGGGACAGTGTAGAGGGAGCTTTACTCTGTATCTAACCCCGTGCTGTACCTGTCCTGGGAGTGTTTGATGGGGGACAGTGTAGAGGGAGCTTTACTCTGTATCTAACCCTGTGCTGTACCTGTCCTGGGAGTGTTTGATGGGGGACAGTGTAGAGGGAGCTTTACTCTGTATCTAACCCCGTGCTGTATCTGTCCTGGGAGTGTTTGATGGAGACAGTGTAGAGGGAGCTTTACTCTGTATCTAACGCCGTGCTGTACCTGTCCTGGGAATGTTTGATGGGGACAGTGTAGAGGAAGCTTTACTCTGTATCTAACCCTGTGCAGTACCTGTCCTGGGAGTGTTGATGGGGACAGTGTAGAGGAAGCTTTACTCTGTATCTAACCCTGTGCAGTACCTGTCCTGGGAGTGTTTGATGGGGACAGCGCAGAGGGAGCTTTACTCTGTATCTAACCCTGTGCTGTACCTGTCCTGGGAGTGTTTGATGGGGACAGCGCAGAGGGAGCTTTACTCTGTATCTAACCCCGTGCTGTACCTGTCCTGGGAGTGTTTGATGGGGGGACAGTGTAGAGGGAGCTTTACTCTGTATCTAACCCCGTGCTGTACCTGTCCTGGGAGTGTTTGATGGGGGACAGTGTAGAGGGTGCTTTACTCTGTATCTAACCCCGTGCTGTACCTGCCCTGGGGGTGTTTGATCAGGTCAGTGTGGAGGGAGCTTTACTCTGTATCTAACCCTGTGCTGTACCTGTCCTGGGAGTGTTTGATGAAGGACAGTGTACAGGGAGCTTAACTATGTATCTAACCCCGTGCTGTACATGTCCTGGGAGTGTTTGATGGGGGACAGTGTAGAGGGATCTTTACTCTGTATCTAACCCCGTGCTGTATCTGTCCTGGGAGCGTTTGATGGGGACAGTGTAGAGGGAGCTTTACTCTGTATCTAACCCCGTGCTGTACCTGTCCTGGGAGTGTTTGATGGAGGGACAGTGCAGAGGGAGCTTTACTCTGTATCTAACCCTGTGCTGTACCTGTCCTGGGAGTGTTTGACAGGGGACAGTGTAGAGGGAGCGTTACTCTTTATCTAACCCCGTGCTGTCCCTGTCCTGGGAGTGTTTGATGGGGACAGCGCAGAGGGAGCTTTACTCTGTATCTAACCCTGTGCTGTACCTGTCCTGGGAGTGTTTGATGGGGACAGCGCAGAGGGAGCTTTACTCTGTATCTAACCCTGTGCTGTACCTGTCCTGGGAGTGTTTGATGGGGACAGCGCAGAGGGAGCTTTACTCTGTATCTAACCCCGTGCTGTACCTGTCCTGGGAGTGTTTGATGGGGGGACAGTGTAGAGGGAGCTTTACTCTGTATCTAACCCCGTGCTGTACCTGCCCTGGGGGTGTTTGATCAGGTCAGTGTGGAGGGAGCTTTACTCTGTATCTAACCCTGTGCTGTACCTGTCCTGGGAGTGTTTGATGAAGGACAGTGTCCAGGCAGCTTAACTCTGTATCTAACCCCGTGCTGTACATGTCCTGGGAGTGTTTGATGGGGGACAGTGTAGAGGGAGCTTTACTCTGTATCTAACCCCGTGCTGTATCTGTCCTGGGAGCGTTTGATGGGGACAGTGTAGAGGGAGCTTTACTCTGTATCTAACCCCGTGCTGTACCTGTCCTGGGAGTGTTTGATGGAGGGACAGTGCAGAGGGAGCTTTACTCTGTATCTAACCCTGTGCTGTACCTGTCCTGGGAGTGTTTGACAGGGGACAGTGTAGAGGGAGCGTTACTCTTTATCTAACCCCGTGCTGTCCCTGTCCTGGGAGTGTTTGATGGGGACAGTGTAGAGGGAGCTTTACTCTGTATCTATCCCCGTGCTGTACCTGTCCTGGGAGTGTTTGATGGGGGACAGTGTCGAGGGGGATTTACTCTGTATCTAGCCCCGTGCTGTACCTGTCCTGGGAGTGTTTGATGGGGACAGTGTAGAGGGAGCTTTACTCTGTATCTAACCCCGTGCTGTACCTGTCCTGGGAGTGTTTGATGGGGGACAGTGTAGAGGGAGCTTTACTCTGTATCTAACCCTGTGCTGTACCTGTCCTGGGAGTGTTTGATGGGGGACAGTGTAGAGGGAGCTTTACTCTGTATCTAACCCCGTGCTGTACCTGTCCTGGGAGTGTTTGATGGGGGACAGTGTAGAGGGAGCTTTACTCTGTATCTCACCCCGTGCTGTACCTGTCCTGGGAGTGTTTGATGGGGGACAGTGTAGAGGGAGCTTTACTCTGTATCTAACCCCGTGCTGTACCTGTCCTGGGAGTGTTTGATGGGGGACAGTGTAGAGGGAGCTTTACTCTGTATCTAACCCCGTGCTGTACCTGTCCTGGGAGTGTTTGATGGGGACAGTGTAGAGGGAGCTTTACTCTGTATCTAACCCCGTGCTGTACCTGTCCTGGGAGTGTTTGATGGGGGACAGTGTAGAGGGAGCTTTACTCTGTATCTAACCCCGTGCTGTACCTGTCCTGGGAGTGTTTGATGGGGACAGTGTAGAGGGAGCTTTACTCTGTATCTAACCCTGTGCTGTACCTGTCCTGGGAGTGTTTGATGGGGACAGCGCAGAGGGAGCTTTACTCTGTATCTAACCCCGTGCTGTACCTGTCCTGGGAGTGTTTGATGGGGTACAGTGTAGAGGGAGCTTACTCTGTATCTAACCCCGTGCTGTACCTGTCCTGGGAGTGTTTGATGGGGACAGTGTAGAGGGAGCTTTACTCTGTATCTAACCCCGTGCTGTATCTGTCCTGGCAGTGTTTGATGGGGACAGTGTAGAGGGAGCTTTACTCTGTATCGAACCCCGTGCTGTATCTGTCCTGGGAGTGTTTGATGGAGACAGTGTAGAGGGAGCTTTACTCTGTATCTCACCCCGTGCTGTACCTGTCCTGGGAATGTTTGATGGGGGGACAGTGTAGAGGGAGCTTTACTCTGTATCTAACCCTGTGCAGTACCTGTCCTGGGAGTGTTTGATGGGGACAGCGCAGAGGGAGCTTTACTCTGTATCTAACCCTGTGCTGTACCTGTCCTGGGAGTGTTTGATGGGGACAGCGCAGAGGGAGCTTTACTCTGTATCTAACCCTGTGCTGTACCTGTCCTGGGAGTGTTTGATGGGGACAGCGCAGAGGGAGCTTTACTCTGTATCTAACCCCGTGCTGTACCTGTCCTGGGAGTGTTTGATGGGGGGACAGTGTAGAGGGAGCTTTACTCTGTATCTCACCCCGTGCTGTACCTGTCCTGGGAGTGTTTGATGGGGGACAGTGTAGAGGGAGCTTTACTCTGTATCTAACCCCGTGCTGTACCTGCCCTGGGTGTGTTTGATCAGGTCAGTGTGGAGGGAGCTTTACTCTGTATCTAACCCTGTGCTGTACCTGTCCTGGGAGTGTTTGATGAAGGACAGTGTACAGGGAGCTTAACTATGTATCTAACCCCGTGCTGTACATGTCCTGGGAGTGTTTGATGGGGGACAGTGTAGAGGGAGCTTTACTCTGTATCTAACCCCGTGCTGTATCTGTCCTGGGAGCGTTTGATGGGGACAGTGTAGAGGGAGCTTTACTCTGTATCTAACCCCGTGCTGTACCTGTCCTGGGAGCGTTTGATGGAGGGACAGTGCAGAGGGAGCTTTACTCTGTATCTAACCCTGTGCTGTACCTGTCCTGGGAGTGTTTGATGGGGACAGCGCAGAGGGAGCTTTACTCTGTATCTAACCCTGTGCTGTACCTGTCCTGGGAGTGTTTGATGGGGACAGCGCAGAGGGAGCTTTACTCTGTATCTAACCCTGTGCTGTACCTGTCCTGGGAGTGTTTGATGGGGACAGCGCAGAGGGAGCTTTACTCTGTATCTAACCCCGTGCTGTACCTGTCCTGGGAGTGTTTGATGGGGGGACAGTGTAGAGGGAGCTTTACTCTGTATCTAACCCCGTGCTGTACCTGCCCTGGGGGTGTTTGATCAGGTCAGTGTGGAGGGAGCTTTACTCTGTATCTAACCCTGTGCTGTACCTGTCCTGGGAGTGTTTGATGAAGGACAGTGTACAGGGAGCTTAACTATGTATCTAACCCCGTGCTGTACATGTCCTGGGAGCGTTTGATGGGGACAGTGTCGAGGGAGCTTTACTCTGTATCTAACCCCGTGCTGTACCAGTCCTGGGAGTGTTTGATGGAGGGACAGTGCAGAGGGAGCTTTACTCTGTATCTAACCCTGTGCTGTACCTGTCCTGGGAGTGTTTGACAGGGGACAGTGTAGAGGGAGCGTTACTCTTTATCTAACCCCGTGCTGTCCCTGTCCTGGGAGTGTTTGATGGGGACAGTGTAGAGGGAGCTTTACTCTGTATCTATCCCCGTGCTGTACCTGTCCTGGGAGTGTTTGATGGGGGACAGTGTCGAGGGGGATTTACTCTGTATCTAGCCCCGTGCTGTACCTGTCCTGGGAGTGTTTGATGGGGACAGTGTAGAGGGAGCTTTACTCTGTATCTAACCCCGTGCTGTACCTGTCCTGGGAGTGTTTGATGGGGGACAGTGTAGAGGGAGCTTTACTCTGTATCTAACCCTGTGCTGTACCTGTCCTGGGAGTGTTTGATGGGGGACAGTGTAGAGGGAGCTTTACTCTGTATCTAACGCCGTGCTGTACCTGTCCTGGGAGTGTTTGATGGGGGACAGTGTAGAGGGAGCTTTACTCTGTATCTAACCCCGTGCTGTACCTGTCCTGGGAGTGTTTGATGGGGGACAGTGTAGAGGGAGCTTTACTCTGTATCTAACCCCGTGCTGTACCTGTCCTGGGAGTGTTTGATGGGGGACAGTGTAGAGGGAGCTTTACTCTGTATCTAACCCCGTGCTGTACCTGTCCTGGGAGTGTTTGATGGGGGACAGTGTAGAGGGAGCTTTCCTCTGTATCTAACCCCGTGCTGTACCTGTCCTGGGAGTGTTTGATGGGGACAGTGTAGAGGGAGCTTATCTCTGTATCTAACCCCGTGCTGTACCTGTCCTGGGAGTGTTTGATGGGGGACAGTGTAGTGGGAGCTTTACTCTGTATCTAACCCCGTGCTGTACCTGTCCTGGGAGTGTTTGATGGGGGACAGTGTAGAGGGAGCTTTACTCTGTATCTAACCCCGTGCTGTACCTGTCCTGGGAGTGTTTGACAGGGGACAGTGTAGAGGGAGCGTTACTCTTTATCTAACCCCGTGCTGTCCCTGTCCTGGGAGTGTTTGATGGGGACAGTGTAGAGGGAGCTTTACTCTGTATCTATCCCCGTGCTGTACCTGTCCTGGGAGTGTTTGATGGGGGACAGTGTCGAGGGGGATTTACTCTGTATCTAGCCCCGTGCTGTACCTGTCCTGGGAGTGTTTGATGGGGACAGTGTAGAGGGAGCTTTACTCTGTATCTAACACCGTGCTGTACCTGTCCTGGGAGTGTTTGATGGGGGACAGTGTCGAGGGAGCTTTACTCTGTATCTAACCCTGTGCTGTACCTGTCCTGGGAGTGTTTGATGGGGGACAGTGTAGAGGGAGCTTTACTCTGTATCTAACGCCGTGCTGTACCTGTCCTGGGAGTGTTTGATGGGGGACAGTGTAGAGGGAGCTTTACTCTGTATCTTACCCCGTGCTGTACCTGTCCTGGGAGTGTTTGATGGGGGACAGTGTAGAGGGAGCTTTACTCTGTATCTAACCCCGTGCTGTACCTGTCCTGGGAGTGTTTGATGGGGGACAGTGTAGAGGGAGCTTTACTCTGTATCTAACCCCGTGCTGTACCTGTCCTGGGAGTGTTTGATGGGGGACAGTGTAGAGGGAGCTTTACTCTGTATCTAACCCCGTGCTGTACCTGTCCTGGGAGTGTTTGATGGGGACAGTGTAGAGGGAGCTTTACTCTGTATCTAACCCCGTGCTGTACCTGTCCTGGGAGTGTTTGATGGGGGACAGTGTAGTGGGAGCTTTACTCTGTATCTAACCCCGTGCTGTACCTGTCCTGGGAGTGTTTGATGGGGGACAGTGTAGAGGGAGCTTTACTCTGTATCTAACCCCGTGCTGTACCTGTCCTGGGAGTGTTTGATGGGGACAGTGTAGAGGGAGCTTTACTCTGAATCTAACCCCGTGCTGTTCCTGTCCTGGGTGTGTTTGATGGGGGACAGTGTAGAGGGAGCTTTACTCTGTATCTAACCCCGTGCTGTACCTGTCCTGGGAGTGTTTGATGGGGACAGTGTAGAGGGAGCTTTACTCTGTATCTAACCCCGTGTTGTACCTGTCCTGGGAGTGTTTGATGGGGTCAGTGTAGAGGGAGCTTTACTCTGTATCTAACCCCGTGCTGTACCTGTCCTGGGTGTGTTTGATGGGGGACAGTGTAGAGGGAGCTTTACTCTGTATCTAACCCCGTGCTGTACCTGTCCTGGGAGTGTCTGATGGGGGACAGTGTAGAGGGAGCTTTACTCTGTATCTAACCCCGTGCTGCACCTGTCCTGGGAGTGTTTGATGGGGGACAGTGTGGAGGGAGCTTTACTCTGTATCTAACCCTGTGCTGTACCTGTCCTGGGAGTGTTTGATGAAGGACAGTGTCCAGGCAGCTTAACTCTGTATCTAACCCCGTGCTGTACATGTCCTGGGAGTGTTTGATGGGGGACAGTGTAGAGGGAGCTTTACTCTGTATCTAACCCCGTGCTGTATCTGTCCTGGGAGCGTTTGATGGGGACAGTGTAGAGGGAGCTTTACTCTGTATCTAACCCCGTGCTGTACCTGTCCTGGGAGTGTTTGATGGAGGGACAGTGCAGAGGGAGCTTTACTCTGTATCTAACCCTGTGCTGTACCTGTCCTGGGAGTGTTTGACAGGGGACAGTGTAGAGGGAGCGTTACTCTTTATCTAACCCCGTGCTGTCCCTGTCCTGGGAGTGTTTGATGGGGACAGTGTAGAGGGAGCTTTACTCTGTATCTATCCCCGTGCTGTACCTGTCCTGGGAGTGTTTGATGGGGGACAGTGTCGAGGGGGATTTACTCTGTATCTAGCCCCGTGCTGTACCTGTCCTGGGAGTGTTTGATGGGGACAGTGTAGAGGGAGCTTTACTCTGTATCTAACCCCGTGCTGTACCTGTCCTGGGAGTGTTTGATGGGGGACAGTGTAGAGGGAGCTTTACTCTGTATCTAACCCTGTGCTGTACCTGTCCTGGGAGTGTTTGATGGGGGACAGTGTAGAGGGAGCTTTACTCTGTATCTAACCCCGTGCTGTACCTGTCCTGGGAGTGTTTGATGGGGGACAGTGTAGAGGGAGCTTTACTCTGTATCTCACCCCGTGCTGTACCTGTCCTGGGAGTGTTTGATGGGGGACAGTGTAGAGGGAGCTTTACTCTGTATCTAACCCCGTGCTGTACCTGTCCTGGGAGTGTTTGATGGGGGACAGTGTAGAGGGAGCTTTACTCTGTATCTAACCCCGTGCTGTACCTGTCCTGGGAGTGTTTGATGGGGACAGTGTAGAGGGAGCTTTACTCTGTATCTAACCCCGTGCTGTACCTGTCCTGGGAGTGTTTGATGGGGGACAGTGTAGAGGGAGCTTTACTCTGTATCTAACCCCGTGCTGTACCTGTCCTGGGAGTGTTTGATGGGGACAGTGTAGAGGGAGCTTTACTCTGTATCTAACCCTGTGCTGTACCTGTCCTGGGAGTGTTTGATGGGGGACAGTGTAGAGGGAGCTTTACTCTGTATCTAACCCCGTGCTGTACCTGTCCTGGGAGTGTTTGATGGGGGACAGTGTAGAGGGAGCTTTACTCTGTATCTCACCCCGTGCTGTACCTGTCCTGGGAGTGTTTGATGGGGGACAGTGTAGAGGGAGCTTTACTCTGTATCTAACCCCGTGCTGTACCTGTCCTGGGAGTGTTTGATGGGGACAGTGTAGAGGGAGCTTTACTCTGTATCTAACCCCGTGCTGTACCTGTCCTGGGAGTGTTTGATGGGGGACAGTGTAGAGGGAGCTTTACTCTGTATCTAACCCCGTGCTGTACCTGTCCTGGGAGTGTTTGATGGGGACAGTGTAGAGGGAGCTTTACTCTGTATCTAACCCTGTGCTGTACCTGTCCTGGGAGTGTTTGATGGGGACAGCGCAGAGGGAGCTTTACTCTGTATCTAACCCCGTGCTGTACCTGTCCTGGGAGTGTTTGATGGGGGACAGTGTAGAGGGAGCTTACTCTGTATCTAACCCCGTGCTGTACCTGTCCTGGGAGTGTTTGATGGGGGACAGTGTAGAGGGAGCTTTACTCTGTATCTAACCCCGTGCTGTACCTGTCCTGGGAGTGTTTGATGGGGACAGTGTAGAGGGAGCTTTACTCTGTATCTAACCCTGTGCTGTACCTGTCCTGGGAGT
Source organism: Mustelus asterias (assembly GCF_964213995.1). Classification (NCBI taxonomy): domain Eukaryota; kingdom Metazoa; phylum Chordata; class Chondrichthyes; order Carcharhiniformes; family Triakidae; genus Mustelus; species Mustelus asterias. The sequence continues at coordinate 5,987 of NW_027592546.1, read as the reverse complement.
GTTTGATGGGGACAGCGCAGAGGGAGCTTTACTCTGTATCTAACCCCGTGCTGTACCTGTCCTGGGAGTGTTTGATGGGGGACAGTGTAGAGGGAGCTTACTCTGTATCTAACCCCGTGCTGTACCTGTCCTGGGAGTGTTTGATGGGGACAGTGTAGAGGGAGCTTTACTCTGTATCTAACCCCGTGCTGTACCTGTCCTGGGAGTGTTTGATGGGGACAGTGTAGAGGGAGCTTTACTCTGTATCTAACCCCGTGCTGTACCTGTCCTGGGAGTGTTTGATGGGGACAGTGTAGAGGGAGCTTTACTCTGTATCTAACCTCCGTGCTGTACCTGTCCTGGGAGTGTTTGATGGGGGACAGTGTAGAGGGAGCTTTACTCTGTATCTAACCCTGTGCTGTACCTGTCCTGGGAGTGTTTGATGGGGGACAGTGTAGAGGGAGCTTACTCTGTATCTAACCCCGTGCTGTACCTGTCCTGGGAGTGTTTGATGGGGACAGTGTAGAGGGAGCTTTACTCTGTATCTAACCCTGTGCTGTACCTGTCCGGGGAGTGTTTGATGGGGGACAGTGTAGAGGGAGCTTTACTCTGTATCTAACCCGGTGCTGTACCTGTCCTGGGAGTGTTTGATGGGGGACAGTGTCGAGGGGGATTTACTCTGTATCTAGCCCCGTGCTGTACCTGTCCTGGGAGTGTTTGATGGGGACAGTGTAGAGGGAGCTTTACTCTGTATCTAACCCCGTGCTGTACCTGTCCTGGGAGTGTTTGATGGGGGACAGTGTAGAGGGAGCTTTACTCTGTATCTAACCCTGTGCTGTACCTGTCCTGGGAGTGTTTGATGGGGGACAGTGTAGAGGGAGCTTACTCTGTATCTAACCCCGTGCTGTACCTGTCCTGGGAGTGTTTGATGGGGGACAGTGTAGAGGGAGCTTACTCTGTATCTAACCCCGTGCTGTACCTGTCCTGGGAGTGTTTGATGGGGTACAGTGTAGAGGGAGCTTTACTCTGTATCTAACCCTGTGCTGTACCTGTCCTGGGAGTGTTTGATGGGGACAGCGCAGAGGGAGCTTTACTCTGTATCTAACCCCGTGCTGTACCTGTCCTGGGAGTGTTTGATGGGGGGACAGTGTAGAGGGAGCTTTACTCTGTATCTCACCCCGTGCTGTACCTGTCCTGGGAGTGTTTGATGGGGGACAGTGTAGAGGGAGCTTTACTCTGTATCTAACCCCGTGCTGTACCTGCCCTGGGTGTGTTTGATCAGGTCAGTGTGGAGGGAGCTTTACTCTGTATCTAACCCTGTGCTGTACCTGTCCTGGGAGTGTTTGATGAAGGACAGTGTACAGGGAGCTTAACTATGTATCTAACCCCGTGCTGTACATGTCCTGGGAGTGTTTGATGGGGGACAGTGTAGAGGGAGCTTTACTCTGTATCTAACCCCGTGCTGTATCTGTCCTGGGAGCGTTTGATGGGGACAGTGTAGAGGGAGCTTTACTCTGTATCTAACCCCGTGCTGTACCTGTCCTGGGAGCGTTTGATGGAGGGACAGTGCAGAGGGAGCTTTACTCTGTATCTAACCCTGTGCTGTACCTGTCCTGGGAGTGTTTGATGGGGACAGCGCAGAGGGAGCTTTACTCTGTATCTAACCCTGTGCTGTACCTGTCCTGGGAGTGTTTGATGGGGACAGCGCAGAGGGAGCTTTACTCTGTATCTAACCCTGTGCTGTACCTGTCCTGGGAGTGTTTGATGGGGACAGCGCAGAGGGAGCTTTACTCTGTATCTAACCCCGTGCTGTACCTGTCCTGGGAGTGTTTGATGGGGGACAGTGTAGAGGGAGCTTTACTCTGTATCTAACCCCGTGCTGTACCTGCCCTGAGGGTGTTTGATCAGGTCAGTGTGGAGGGAGCTTTACTCTGTATCTAACCCTGTGCTGTACCTGTCCTGGGAGTGTTTGATGAAGGACAGTGTACAGGGAGCTTAACTATGTATCTAACCCCGTGCTGTACATGTCCTGGGAGCGTTTGATGGGGACAGTGTCGAGGGAGCTTTACTCTGTATCTAACCCCGTGCTGTACCAGTCCTGGGAGTGTTTGATGGAGGGACAGTGCAGAGGGAGCTTTACTCTGTATCTAACCCTGTGCTGTACCTGTCCTGGGAGTGTTTGACAGGGGACAGTGTAGAGGGAGCGTTACTCTTTATCTAACCCCGTGCTGTCCCTGTCCTGGGAGTGTTTGATGGGGACAGTGTAGAGGGAGCTTTACTCTGTATCTATCCCCGTGCTGTACCTGTCCTGGGAGTGTTTGATGGGGGACAGTGTCGAGGGGGATTTACTCTGTATCTAGCCCCGTGCTGTACCTGTCCTGGGAGTGTTTGATGGGGACAGTGTAGAGGGAGCTTTACTCTGTATCTAACCCCGTGCTGTACCTGTCCTGGGAGTGTTTGATGGGGGACAGTGTAGAGGGAGCTTTACTCTGTATCTAACCCTGTGCTGTACCTGTCCTGGGAGTGTTTGATGGGGGACAGTGTAGAGGGAGCTTTACTCTGTATCTAACGCCGTGCTGTACCTGTCCTGGGAGTGTTTGATGGGGGACAGTGTAGAGGGAGCTTTACTCTGTATCTAACCCCGTGCTGTACCTGTCCTGGGAGTGTTTGATGGGGGACAGTGTAGAGGGAGCTTTACTCTGTATCTAACCCCGTGCTGTACCTGTCCTGGGAGTGTTTGATGGGGGACAGTGTAGAGGGAGCTTTACTCTGTATCTAACCCCGTGCTGTACCTGTCCTGGGAGTGTTTGATGGGGGACAGTGTAGAGGGAGCTTTCCTCTGTATCTAACCCCGTGCTGTACCTGTCCTGGAGTGTTTGATGGGGACAGTGTAGAGGGAGCTTATCTCTGTATCTAACCCCGTGCTGTACCTGTCCTGGGAGTGTTTGATGGGGGACAGTGTAGTGGGAGCTTTACTCTGTATCTAACCCCGTGCTGTACCTGTCCTGGGAGTGTTTGATGGGGGACAGTGTAGAGGGAGCTTTACTCTGTATCTAACCCCGTGCTGTACCTGTCCTGGGAGTGTTTGACAGGGGACAGTGTAGAGGGAGCGTTACTCTTTATCTAACCCCGTGCTGTCCCTGTCCTGGGAGTGTTTGATGGGGACAGTGTAGAGGGAGCTTTACTCTGTATCTAACCCCGTGCTGTACCTGTCCTGGGAGTGTTTGATGGGGGACAGTGTCGAGGGGGATTTACTCTGTATCTAGCCCCGTGCTGTACCTGTCCTGGGAGTGTTTGATGGGGACAGTGTAGAGGGAGCTTTACTCTGTATCTAACACCGTGCTGTACCTGTCCTGGGAGTGTTTGATGGGGGACAGTGTCGAGGGAGCTTTACTCTGTATCTAACCCTGTGCTGTACCTGTCCTGGGAGTGTTTGATGGGGGACAGTGTAGAGGGAGCTTTACTCTGTATCTAACGCCGTGCTGTACCTGTCCTGGGAGTGTTTGATGGGGGACAGTGTAGAGGGAGCTTTACTCTGTATCTTACCCCGTGCTGTACCTGTCCTGGGAGTGTTTGATGGGGGACAGTGTAGAGGGAGCTTTACTCTGTATCTAACCCCGTGCTGTACCTGTCCTGGGAGTGTTTGATGGGGGACAGTGTAGAGGGAGCTTTACTCTGTATCTAACCCCGTGCTGTACCTGTCCTGGGAGTGTTTGATGGGGGACAGTGTAGAGGGAGCTTTACTCTGTATCTAACCCCGTGCTGTACCTGTCCTGGGAGTGTTTGATGGGGACAGTGTAGAGGGAGCTTTACTCTGTATCTAACCCCGTGCTGTACCTGTCCTGGGAGTGTTTGATGGGGGACAGTGTAGTGGGAGCTTTACTCTGTATCTAACCCCGTGCTGTACCTGTCCTGGGAGTGTTTGATGGGGGACAGTGTAGAGGGAGCTTTACTCTGTATCTAACCCCGTGCTGTACCTGTCCTGGGAGTGTTTGATGGGGACAGTGTAGAGGGAGCTTTACTCTGAATCTAACCCCGTGCTGTTCCTGTCCTGGGTGTGTTTGATGGGGGACAGTGTAGAGGGAGCTTTACTCTGTATCTAACCCCGTGCTGTACCTGTCCTGGAGTGTTTGATGGGGACAGTGTAGAGGGAGCTTTACTCTGTATCTAACCCCGTGTTGTACCTGTCCTGGGAGTGTTTGATGGGGTCAGTGTAGAGGGAGCTTTACTCTGTATCTAACCCCGTGCTGTACCTGTCCTGGGTGTGTTTGATGGGGGACAGTGTAGAGGGAGCTTTACTCTGTATCTAACCCCGTGCTGTACCTGTCCTGGGAGTGTCTGATGGGGGACAGTGTAGAGGGAGCTTTACTCTGTATCTAACCCCGTGCTGCACCTGTCCTGGGAGTGTTTGATGGGGGACAGTGTGGAGGGAGCTTTACTCTGTATCTAACCCCGTGCTGTACCTGTCCTGGGAGTGTTTGATGGGGGACAGTGTAGAGGGAGCTTTACTCTGTATCTAACCCTGTGCTGTACCTGTCCTGGGAGTGTTTGATGGGGGACAGTGTAGAGGGAGCTTACTCTGTATCTAACCCCGTGCTGTACCTGTCCTGGGAGTGTTTGATGGGGGACAGTGTAGAGGGAGCTTACTCTGTATCTAACCCCGTGCTGTACCTGTCCTGGGAGTGTTTGATGGGGGACAGTGTAGAGGGAGCTTACTCTGTATCTAACCCCGTGCTGTACCTGTCCTGGGTGTGTTTGATGGGGGACAGTGTAGAGGGAGCTTTACTCTGTATCTCACCCCGTGCTGTACCTGTCCTGGGTGTGTTTGATGGGGGACAGTGTAGAGGGAGCTTTACTCTGTATCTAACCCCGTGCTGTACCTGTTCTGGGAGTGTCTGATGGGGGACAGTGTAGAGGGAGCTTTACTCTGTATCTAACCCCGTGCTGTACCTGTTCTGGGAGTGTCTGATGGGGGACAGTGTAGAGGGAGCTTTACTCTGTATCTAACCCCGTGCTGCACCTGTCCTGGGAGTGTTTGATGGGGGGACAGTGTAGAGGGAGCTTTACTCTGTATCTAACCCCGTGCTGTACCTGTCCTGGGAGTGTTTGATGGGGACAGTGCAGAGGGAGCTTTACTCTGTATCTAACCCTGTGCTGTACCTGTCCTGGGAGTGTTTGATGGGGACAGTGACGAGGAAGCTTTACTCTGTATCTAACCCCGTGCTGTACCTGTCCTGGGAGTGTTTGATGGGGACAGTGTAGAGGGAGCTTTACTCTGTATCTAACCCCGTGCTGTACCTGTCCTGGGAGTGTTTGATGGGGACAGTGTAGAGGGAGCTTTACTCTGTATCTAACCCCGTGCTGTACCTGTCCTGGGAGTGTTTGATGGGGACAGTGTAGAGGGAGCTTTACTCTGTATCTAACCCCGTGCTGTACCTGTCCTGGGAGTGTTTGATGGGGAACCGTGTAGAGGGAGCTTTACTCTGTATCTAACCCCGTGCTGTACCTGTCCTGGGAGTGTTTGATGGGGACAGTGTAGAGGGAGCTTTACTCTGTATCTAACCCGTGCTGTACCTGTCCTGGGAGTGTTTGATGGGGTACAGTGTAGAGGGAGCTTTACTCTGTATCTAACCCCGTGCTGTACCTGTCCTGGGAGTGTTTGATGGGGACAGTGTAGAGGGAGCTTTACTCTATCTAACCCCGTGCTGTACCTGTCCTGGGAGTGTTTGATGGGGGACAGTGTAGAGGGGGATTTACTCTGACTGTGATTATCAGTATTCCCTGGTCTCTCTGTGTGCAGGCGCTGACACAATGGCCCAGAATCTGAGAGACTTTGCAAGCCCGGATGCCTGTCGGAGGTCGCGGGGCAGGCACTGCGCTCAAACTGGTGCTCGGAGCCGGCGCTTTGATGTACGGGGTGAAGGAATCAATCTACACGGGTGAGTGGGCAGTGCCAGGGGCCAGTGGGTGCTCTGATTCTCTGCTGTAAACCCCTGCTGGAGGGCGGC